>NC_137102.1:51451492-51686492 GCF_949357685.1 Gobio gobio
TAAAGGTGTCCGACATTGAGCCGATCATTCCCTACACACCTGTACAGCTGGGTAGCGCAGGTAAAATACTCATGCATGTAACAAGCACATTCAAAGTTGAAATTATGATTGCAAAAGCCAATTTACTATCTCTTTCTGTGTCTGTAGGTGGTGTACCTGTTCAGTACTGTGAGCAGCCCACCAATGGCATGGTTTATTTCAGAGCCATGTGCAACCTCAACTCCCTCCCCGAAGACCTCAAGATCTACGTTCCTCTGTTCTGCAGCGTCATAACCAAGTATGAAACCCTTTGTGATGCTACATATTGTAATATAGAGTGTACAGTAACCAACATCCATTCAGACCAGTCTGTGTGAAAATATGCTATATATAGAGTGTACAGTATCCAACATCCATTCAGACCAGTCTGTGTGAAAATATGCTATATATAAAGACTAAGACTTTGCAAGTCTCTTGTGCTCACCAAGGCTGCGTTTATTTGATCAAAAATGCAATAACAATTAATATTGTGAAATATTATTACAATAACGATCTTCTGTTTGAAATATACTTTTAACTCTTTCCTTGCCAAACACCTAATCGTCCATTATTTGTGAGAAAACACTGAATTTTCTGGGTTTCCGTGTTTTCACTGTTATATGGTAGGGGACGCTATGACAAATCTTCTGACAGAGTACAGAATCTCCTGATCAAAACACATGCGAAGAAGAAGCAGAAACAAGCAATAGCATATGTAATTATATGCAAATGTAAAATAACACGATCACCATAAATCAAAACTGCCTGATGTTACTGAATGAAATGTGGACCCAGGATGAGCTATAGGACTGTGCAAACATTAGGGGTGTTGATGGTATCTGTCTACTCCATCTGTGTTTTGATCATCGTTCTGAAGCAAATCCAGATGTAGTCTTTGAAAAAAATGAGTTTTTTTTTCTTTTTTTTTTTTTTCGCTTTTTGCTCAATGTTCGTTTTTTATGAAACTTGCATTCAACTGTTGATTAAAAAAAGAATGCATGAAGCTAGAATAAAACCCGCTCTTTTGATATATTACATGTTCAGATATTCATACAACAAATTATTCTGGGGGCCATGAAACGTTTTTTAAAAAGCACTAGCGGGGAAATTTAATAGTCATCAGAGTCACATAACCTTCAGAAATCATTATAATGGGCTGATTTGCTGCTCAAAAACATTTCTTATCAATGTAGAAAAAGTTTGAAGGAAGATTTTTTGATGAAAAGAACAGCATATATTTGAAATAGAAATATTTCAGAAACATTAGAAATGTCGGTCCCACTTTATATTAGGTGGCCTTAACTACTATGTACTTACATCACAAAATAAGTACAATGTACTTATTGTGTTCATATTGAATTTCAAAACACTTGCTGATATTGAGGTGGGATACGGGTAAAGTTAGGGACAGGTGTGGTGGTATGGGTAGGTTTAAGGGTAGGGTTAGGTGTAAGGTAAGTGTCAGCAGTGTAATTATAAATGTAACTACAGAAATTAATTACAGATGTAAGTACATGCAGGTACAATTAAATGTAAGTACAATGTAAAAACATGTATGTACACAACAAGTACATTGTATCAAATGATTAATTTAATTGTCAGTACATAGTAGTTAAGGCCACCTTATATAAAGTGGGTCCGAAATGTCTTTGTCACTTTTGATCAGTTTAATGCATCCTTGCAGAATAAATGTATTAATTTCTTTAAAATAATATTTAAAAAAATCTTGGTGACCCCAAACTTTTGTGTGGTAGTGTAAGTAAATGACACTAATGTAATGATGATGTAATCTCAGGTTGGGCAGTGGGGAGCTGAATTATCGTCAGCAGTCCCAGCGTATTGAGCTGAAGACTGGAGGCATGTCTGTATCTCCACAGATCATTCCAGACACTGAAGATCTTGATCTGTACGAGCAGGTATGGTTCTTTCTTCCTTATCTATCATGTGATTTTATATAAATATGATGCTCTTTTGTTTTCAAGCACATGTGCATTGAGGTAGAGCTAAGAGCTCAGAACTGGTAGCCTGAAGGTTGTAGGATTGAAAGCACATTTTTCATTTGAGCTTGTTACTTGCATTGGAGTGAGTGTGCAATCTATGCCTTTTGTCATTGTGTGTTTTTTTAGGGTATTATCTTGTCATCTTCCTGTCTGGAACGGAATCTACCTGACATGCTTCAGCTGTGGAGTGACGTATTTAACTGGTTAGTCTTGTTTATAGAGACAATTTAAATGAATCTTATAAATCTATGTGCAAGTATAATTATTTTAAGCTGAATATGCTTGTACATCTCCAGTCCTCGTTTTGATGACGAGGAGCGTCTGCGTGTGCTGGTCATGATGTCAGCTCAAGAGCTGTCCAATGGCATCTCGTACTCCGGTCACATGTACGCGATGACACGGGCGGCTCGATCCCTCACGCCCACAGCAGACCTGCAGGAGACCTTCAGCGGGATGGACCAGGTGAGGGATGAGACATCCTGGTGTTGTTCTCCAGCCTTTGAGGGAATAAATTGTTTCATACATTTTGATATTTTAATTTTAGGTTAAGTTTATGAAAAGAATCGCTGAAATGACCGATCTGACTTCAGTTTTGAGGAAACTTCCCCGGATAAAGAGACACCTTTTTAATCCTGAGAACATGAGGTAAGCATCAACCACAGTACATGACAATATATGTAATTATATAAATGTATATACATGCAAATATTTCTTAAATATGTACATGAATGTGTTTGTATTTATATATACATAATAATTATACACAGTACACACAAATATAATATGTAAACACAAACTTTTATTTTGGATGTGATTAATCGTGATTAATCTTTTGACAGCCCTAGTATTTATACAATTGACAGATTTACAAATGCACTTAAAGGTGCACAGTGTAATTTTAGCGACATCTACTGGTGAGTTTGCAAATTGCAGCAGCCCACCGTTCATCCCTCCCTTTCAAAGCACACAGAGAAGCTACGGTGGCCCACACAGGACAAAGATGTCGTCTGTGACATTAGAGACTAGCTAGTGCTCTGTATAGCAGTTTGTCGGTTTAGGGCTACTGTAGAAACATGGCGGCGCAAAATGGTGACTTTATTGTAAGTGGACCCACAGTGTATGTAGATAGAAATGACTCATTCTAAGGTAATAAAAACATAACAGTTCATTATGTAAGGTCTTTATACACCACTGAAAACATAGTTATGTATATTATGTTGCATTTCTGTCAGTAGATCCTCATAAATATTACACATGGCACCTTTAAATGTGACTATGATGTCATCGTTTCAGGTGTGCCGTGAATGCCACGCCCCAGAAAATGTCAGATGCGGCTGGGGAAGTGGAGAGGTTTATAGGTAATATAGCAGCTAACAGGAAGGAGCGCAAACCTGTCAGACCAACCATTGTGGAGGTGAGAAACCATACTTTTCTTTTTAGAAGACACAAGCTTTCACAATTAATTAAGCTTATTAATATTCCAGTAGCTCAAACGGTTGAGCGTGGCACTAGCAATGGTTATGGATTCAAATCCCAGGAAATGCATGAACTGATAAAATGTGCTTTAAATGCAATGCATGTCACTTTGGGTAAAAGAGTCTGCCAAATGCATACATGTAAATGTAATCTCGTAGCACTAGCAAGCAACACCAATGTCGTGGGTTCAATTCCCAGGGAATATGGGAACTGATATACTTGGAATATACTTTGGATAATTCAAAAATGTAAAAATTATATACATTTTTGGATAGCAGCTTTAGTGCCTTAAACACCCAATGAGGTGAAGGTTTTTAGCTATCCTTGAAATTGTGTATGTTGCAAAGAGGGATGAAGGGATGAACACTTTAATAAATAAAAACTAGATCAAAAAAGGGATTTGACTCAAAAGAACTATTCATTCATGAATCGGATATCACAAGTTTGTTGTGTTTTGATTGGTTTGTTTATTCCCTCATAGAGAGCATTAGATCCTAATGCTGGATCAGCTGTGAGTCGTAAACTCATCTCAGTAAGTGCCACTGTACAACATTACAGCAACATTCAGATTTAATTCATCGGTAGCATTCTCACTGATCTCCCCCTTCATTCTACCAGGAGCCTAATTTCAAACCGTGTCAGATGAAGACGTATTTCCAGCTTCCGTTTACTGTGAACTTTGTCAGTGAGTGTGTGCGCACAGTCCCCTTCACCCACGCCGATTACGCCAGGTACACACTCATGCACTTTTGTAAAAAATACGGTCATTATGCTCACTTAGGGCTGCACGATTTGCTGATTTGGGGGTAGGGCCAAAAATGTTGTGCTTTATAGCAATATGAATATAATAATAAGAATTATTATTATTATAGTAGTAGTGATTATTATTATCATTGTGATTTTTATTATTAATAAAAATATTGAACAAAATAAATAATACTAATGTAATTTTTCACTGTTAAAAAAATTGTAATATTAATAATGAATTAAAATATATATAAAATTACAATTCCTGTATTTATGGCTGTCTACATTTCATTTTCAAATGTTAATCCATCAAACTTTTATTTCGGCAAAAAAACGCAGATGTTCATAAGTGCTTCTCATATAATTCATAACTCATATTTAACTGTATATGTTGATTTTTATTAACCCTCTGGGGCTCTTCAGTCATTTCTGACCCCAATTTTTTTAAATAAAAATGTTAAAGATCGTAGCTTCATCGGAATGGTCTGAAACGTGGTGACTTTATTGGTACTTGGTATATGAACACCCAAAAAAATTGGGGACAGGATTTGAAAAGTCTAAGTGGTCGTAAAAAAAAATAGTCACACTCAGGACCTTCGGGTCAAAAATGACCCCCATAGGAAATTAATGGGAAATTGGCAAAAATATGAAAATACAGAGTTTTTTTGTGCATACAATCTACAAATCAGCCAGGATGCAGAAAAAAAGAACTCAACAGTGAAGGGGTGAATCTCTAAAACATCAAGAGTGCAAAACCAACAAAAAAACTCACACACCCAAAAACACAATTAGCTTGGCACGCGTTAATTTGTGTGTGTGTGTTTTCACTCTTGATGTTTTAGAGATTCACCCCTTCACTGTTGAGTTCTTTTTTTCTGCATCCTGGCTTATTTGTAGATTGTATGCACAAAAAAACTAATTTCCTATTAATTTCCGATGGGGGTCATTCTTGACCCGAAGGTCCTGATTTTTTACGACCATTTAGACTTTTCAAATCTTGAAATCTTGTCCCCAATATTTTTGGGTGTTCGTATACCAAGTACCAATAAAGTCACCAGGTTTCGGACCATTCCAATGAAGCTACGATTTTTAACATTTTTTATAAAACGCAAGATCCACTATAGTGGTAAAAATGTGCTATTGCGTGATAAAAATGCTCAATGTGTCCACCGGATGGCACCGATCTCATTTAAAAAAATCGCTTTCATGAGGCCTAGGCTTGACTCTAAAATGAAATACAGCTTCAATTAAAAAAAAAAAAAAAAAAATATAGATATAATTTTTTTATTATATTCAATGAAAAAATGGGTCATAATTATTGCATATATATTAATTATAAATCATAAAATTATCTCAAAACACCAAAAATGAAAATAAAAAATATTATTGAACAAAAATATATTTAATTGATTTTACTCAAATCTTTTTTATCTTAATCCCGCCCTCCGGGTCATTTTGGACCCGAAGGTCCTGAGTGTGACCCATAAATGAAGAACCCCAGAGGGTTAAATGGCAGAATTTGTGACTTTATCATTAGATTGTCAAATTGCTATTGCAGTTTTATTTCGATGGATCATGCACTCATTTACAGTTTATCATGTGTCTGTCTCTCTCAGTCTGTGTATTTTAGGAAGGATGATGACTGCTAAATTCCTCCATGGAGAGATCAGAGAAAAGGGCGGGGCTTATGGAGGTGGGGCTAGAATGGGAGGAGGTGGCCTGTTCTCGTTTTATTCCTATAGGTGTGTATGATGCGTTTCATTGTGACACAGTGTTCTGTTTAATGTGTTTGCTTATATATATATATATATATATATATATTATCTGGTTGTCATCTCTTAGAGATCCAAACTCCACCCAGACGTTGTCGGCTTTCCGTGGCGGAGTAGAGTGGGCACGAGCGGGAAAGTTTACGCAGCAGGATATCGATGAGGCCAAGCTCTCAGTTTTCTCTGCCGTCGATGCACCTGTTGCTCCCTCAGATAAGGGTCAGTCATTTAGAGCACATCCTGAAGGATCTGTCGAATGTCTTTTTATGTAAATATTTAGGAATGTTTTGGTGTTTGCTGTTGAGTTTGTGTTTTTGGATATTTGCTTTCTGGTTCACAAGGACCTTGTAATTGTGCTGCAGGTCTAGGGCGTTTTTTAAACGGCATTACAGATGAAATGAAGCAAAGATACAGAGAGAGACTGTTTGCTGTGACCGACAAAAACCTGGTTGACGTCGCTGGCAGGTAATGAGACATTAATGTATGTACAGTAGTGGCCAAAAGTGATGTCCGGGGATGTTTGGTTTTTTGACCCATCAAAATATGAGGAAAATATTTTATATTTTTAAAATATTTTAAATATGAGGGAAAAACAAAACACGAAACTTGGTTAAAGTATTTATCTGACAAAACGATTTGCTAAAAAAGCCAAACTACAAATACAGGTTTTATTTTGCTATGGAAAAAAATGCATTGAAAAACAAAAAGCTCACAGGAAAAAAGCATATGTTGACTACAACATAACAGGTATGAATATTTTGTTGCTTCTCTTTCTCTCTCGCTCTTTTTTTTTTTTTTTTTTTTTTTTTTTTTTTTTTTTTTTGTATGTTCATAATTTTTGGCCAGGCTGTCATACAAAGAAATGATGTTCCCAAAATGTGGCATGTTTCATTGCGTAATAAAACAATTGCCTCAACAATTTACATATTTGAATAAAGGGTGGAGAAGTCTTAAACTGGACATCACTATTGTAATTATCTGATCAAATTAATATGAAATAAAACAAATATTATAATATTTATGCTTGATTGCTGGTGTGATATTTATATTTAGAATATTTACCTATTTTTATATATTTTTACAGGTATCTAGGTATCGGGCAGCAGACATGTGGAGTGGCTGTTTTAGGCCCGGAAAATGAAAGCATCAGAAAAGACCCGTCCTGGGTGGTCAAATAGACATTTTTTTCCTCTGAGCTTATTATTAGGATTGTGAAAGACACGCGCAAACTCCTGGATTACGCACAAATCGACAGTTTTCCTCATTACCGGAGTCATCTTGATGAACAGAAGTGCTCCTAAACAGTCAAGTGCTGAAAGTACCTGAATTAAAGGAACACCGTGAATTTTTAGGACTTAAGCTTATTCACCGTATCCCCCAGAGTTAGATAAGTACATACCATTCTCATCTCCGTGCGTGCCATAACTCTGTCTGACGCACCCACCGCTATTGAGCAGTAGGCTAGCTGGAGCCATTTGCCTCCAGTCTTTGTGCTAAGCTAGGCTAGCGGTGGGTGCGTCAGACCGAGTTATGGCACACACGGAGATGAGAATGGTATGTATGGACTTATCTAACTCTGGGGGATACGGTGAATAAGCTAAAGTCCCAAAAAGTCGGGGTGTTCCTTTAAAGTACCACTTATTAGGCCAGCAAATATTTTGTTTACAATGCACATTATGGTGGACTCCATGTTTTTATAAGGTCAAAAACAGCTCATCCATTCTGAAAGTAGTTTGTGTCCAAGACTTCTAAAATAGAAAATGATTATTTATGACATGTATAGAGTTATAATAAATGTGACCATGTTGAATTCGAATGGAAAACTTTTTCTATTAAAAAAAGGTTTTACATTTATTTATTTTTATCCTAAATCATTATCCAATTATTATTATTAACCCTCTGGTGCTCTTCGGTAATTATTGACCACAACAGTTTAGGTTTTTTTTTTTTGTTTACATTTTTTACTTCATCAGAACGGTACAACACTTGGTAACAGTACTTGGCACTTGCTACGTGAACACAAAAATAGAAATCATGGACTTGATTCGAAAAAGTTAAATGGTCCTGAAAAAAGTCACACTTTACTGTTCCTGGTCAAAAATGAGCGCATTAGAAATGAATGGAAGATTAATTTCATCTAGTGGAAACATTTGGTACTGCACCCAAACAAAATCTTACAGAAAGCTCTTTTTTTTTTCTTTTTTTTTTAGATATCGACCTCAAATTTGGAGCATAAATTAAGATTTATGGCTTTTAAATTTCTCACAGCTTTAGAGTTTTTTTTCTTCACAGCTCTTATATATATTTTATGTAAAATTTAAAAATAGTATTTTCCATAGTAATAGACTTTATTTTTTAAAATGATGACAGTTTAAATTGAGAAATGTTTAGGTCTACAAGTGGTTAACCGGTAATAAATGGATCATAACTATTCCATAAAAAGTCAATTTAGTACCAAATATTAAAGAATATTATCAAACTGAAATATAGTGTATTGATTTAATTAAAATAATTTTGACCGCCACACGAGCAGCACCAGAGGTTTAAATGCTTTTGTATTTTTTAATATGGTATCTACTGTCTGAACAACTGCTCAAATGAAATGACAAAGCACACATTTTACATTCTAAAGGGAGTTTATTCAGCATCAGAAGCAGATACACACACGTACATCATGACAAACACATTAACACAATATCTGCTTTGGTACAAAGTGTCTACACTAACACACACAGAATAGCAGCTTGGAAGACTTTCAGACTCCATTTCAACTAAAACAAGGTGCAGTTGTGGGATTACGTCACTAAAAGCCAGTGGAGCTGGATCGTTCATTCAGTCAATGAAAATAAGCTCTATTAAAATAAATATAAATATTGAAATCTTGTATATTAACAAAAAAATAAAATACCACTTGGCCCCATTTAAGGGATAATCTAATCATTTGAGCATATGGATTGTCAAACACTGATCTACTATATTGAATGATTTTGTGGCTGTGCCTATGGTCACACTTTAATGTGAACCGCTTTACATGGACTGCATATGATTATGTTATTCAACTCAAGACAGATTACTACAGATCTGCTATGGAATCACAGGTCCTCGCCTTGAATAAATACATTTATACTTGCAAGACAACTAGGGTTTTTACTTGGGCTGGTTTTAAAAAGCAGAGCCGTCTTTAGCTCTCGGGCGGACGATGTGTTCAAGCTGGCCTGAATCGGACACGTCATAGCTGGTTTTGTATTTGGCCAGAATCTTCATGAGTGGACGCAGTCTGAGCCACCACTGCTCTTTTGGGATCCTGTGACTGAAAATAAAGAGTATCGGGTCAAAGGCCAAGTCTGTATCATCATGGAAAAACTTGCTCTTTAATGGGTCAAGACACGAGAAATCAAATTCGCCTTGATCTTTTGACATGCAAAAGGTCTTTGTAGCATTAAAACATCCTGCAAGTTTCAGACTATAAACGTCCTCCCTATAAACAAAGCATATTTAAAATCAAGTTCAAAAATCGGGTTTTATATGGATAATGTTTTCAAAACACTTACCATGACATGACTATAAAAAATCCATGTCATGACCCCTTTTAAAAGAATTAAAGGATTCATTAAAAGAGGAAAACATATTTCCAGGATCTGCATTTTCTCCATATAGTGGACTTAAATTGGGACCAACGGGGTTGAAGGTCCAAATTGCAGCTTTAAAGGGCTCTGCACGATCCTAGCCGAGGAATAAGGGTCTTGTCTTCTGAAATGATCAGTAATTTTCTACAAATAATAACGTATATACTTTTTAAACATAAATGTGATGCACGTCCATGACTTCATGCATTACGTAATCACGTTGTGACCTTTCCAGAGCAGAGCTAGTGCAAGAGGAGCATTTGTGATTCAAAAGTATATACTTTTTTTTTTTCTTCACATGACCGATCGTTTCGCTAGATAAGACCCTTATTCCTCAGCTCAGATCGTGCAGAGCTCTTTGAAACTGCAATTTGGACCTTCAACTCATGTTTGAAGTCAATGTTTTCCTCAAAAACCGTCATTTATTTTCGACTGAAGAAAGACAGACAAGAAATTATCAGGACATTTTTATTCTGGAGTGAACTAATCCTTAACTCTTTCACCGCCATTAACAGGATTTTCCTAGCCTAGAAATCGAGACGCACCCTAGCGACCCACCCAAATCTAATTTGCAGCCAGGGTCGTCTAGCAACTCTCCGTTGGCTTGCGAGCTGGAAAAAACAAAGTCTGGTCAGGCCAATCACATCGTGTATAGAGTCAGTGGGCGGGCTTAACATAATGACGGTGGAGTTGCGGCGGTTCGGCATGCTACTTGTAAACAAAGAAGCTGGGGAACAGCGGTATTTCGAATCGCCTTTGGCCGCGACTCTGGAAGACTTGGAGTTCAGCTTTTCTTTCAGAAAAGAACGGCACTGAAGTCATTCTTCAGCTCCGCTTCACCTTCTTCATTGCTCTGGTTGGTTGTAGCGCTATCCTATTGCATGCAGAGGGAATTTGAAAGACAACCGTTTATCCCGCCCCTCGGTTTGAGCCCTGACAATGGTGAGTTCCCATCTTGATGTGGGTCTGACTTGTCAGGCTAGGATTTTCTAGCAATCCATGTTTTCACTGTTATAAGGTAGGGGGCGCTGTTATGCATCTTATGAAAGAGTATCTCTGAATCTCTGCATCCGAAAACAAGAAGCAGAAACAAGTGATAGAGGAGTGCTTATGCGCATGTAAAATAACGCGATCATCAAACATTATGATGAGCATTATGCCAGCATTAAACGGCCTAACATCACTGAATGAAATGTCAGACCCATGAAGAGATAAAGGACTGTGCAAGCTTTGGGGGTGTTGATGAACTCCAGCTATGTTTTGATCATCGTTCAGAATCAGCTTTTTGTTCAAAATGTTGTTTTTTTGTTGTTGTTTTTTTATGAAACTTGCCCACAATCAAGTGTTGATAAAAAAAAAAAGAATGGAAGAAAGCTAGAATTATTTTTGTTGTTGTTGTTGTTGGTTTAAGAGGCTCTCTTCTTTCTTTTGATATATTGCATGTTCAGATATTCACAAACACAATATTCTGGGGGCCATGAACATTATCGCTGACTGGCAACTGTTTTTAAAAACACTGGAGGGGAAAGAGTTAATGTGTAATCTCAGTGAGTCTGCATGATTCATGGGTTCACAGAGATCATCGCCCCCCAGCAGTGAACCGTTTTCGATGGTGATGACGTAACAAAGCCTTGTTTACTGAAATCACGTGACTTTGGCAGTTTGATACACGCTCCAAACCACTTATTCAAAACAAAAGATTCATAAAGGTTTCGAAGCTTCATGAAGCAGAGTTTCGAAATCAGCGATCACTAGGGCGATGTGAACTGCGTTAACCAGTGTCTGTTTTTCTTCGTCAAATTGAGTTTTTTTGTTGCATTTGCACAGTTTTGACCAGCAGGTGTCACCAGCGTGTGGCGTTTCGAGCGCTTTGAAACAGTGAATCATTTTGTGGAGAAACTGGTTTAAAACAGGCCTAGTTTCTCCTTTCACTACTCTCAAGTCCACCCAGACCATTTATTAAAAATAAGCAGAAGATATTAACATATCATCACCCTATTTACATGTTCATGGCTGTTCAGTATTTAGAAGTCTTAAAGGCACAGTGTCAAACACAGCCTTTTTAATTCTAAAGGTCAGAGAGATAATGTCAAGTAGGACTAAATTATGAACCTTAACATTAAAACTGGACTTCTGAGGAAAAAGTAAAATGCTACAAAACAAGAGTTGCCTTGGAAACCAACATTATGACATTACTAAGATATTAGTATCAGCTTTGTGAAGTGTGTTTGTTGTCTTACACGAAATCAGTCTCATCCTTCAGTTGTACGACGGGCTGGAAAACCAGAGCCCTGCGCCGCATCCCCAACAGACACGCAGAATCCTCTGTGTTCGCAAACACACGGCCTACCGAACACAAAAAAAATGCTATTGCACACAGTCTACAAGCAGTGCAAAAACACCAGTCAAAGTTACAATCATAATAACGTTGCACTTAAAAAAAAACCTCTATATATTTTTGAGATGCAAGTCATTTACCTTCATCTGAGCCAACCGAGGTAAGCAAAAGGCAAAGGGCAAAAGAAAATAACTCAACACTATGACGTTATGAAAATCTATACGGTCAATGCTGAACAATTTTATATTTGTTAGACTTTCGTTCATCTTCAGAATACAAATGAAGATCTTTTTAATGAAATCTGAGAGCTTACTGTCCCTCCGTTGACAGCTACACAACTACCACTTTGACTCTTCAAAAAGTTCATAAAGAGATCGTAAAACTAATCCATATGAACTGAGCGGTTTAGACCAAATTTTCTGAATAGACACAATCGCTTTATATGATGAACAGATTAAATTTTATTGACACAAAAAAAATGCTTGGCAGTTGGCACAAACCTCATTGGCTCTTGCTGAAGCTCAAACGTGTTGCGTAACACGAGAATGAACCTCATTGGTTCTCACATGTCAAGCGAACATACTTGAGCTTCCGTTTAGCAGATCTGATGTGAGTTGATGAATGTTTATGTGAATAAAAGCCTAAATTCAATCTGTTCATGTAAAGCAATCGCATTTTACGATCTCTTTATGACCTTTATGAAGCATCAAAGTGGTAGTTGCGTAGATTGTCAACGGAGGAACAGAAAGCTCTCAGATTTCATTAAAATATCTTCATTTGTGTTTTGAAGATGAACTAAAGTCTTACAGGTGAGTAAAAAAGGTGAGTAAACGATGACAGATTTTTCATTTTAAAGTGAAATATCCCTTTTAACTATATTTGTTAAAATGAACAATGAACAACACTTCTACAACTTTTAATAATCTTAGTTCATTTTAAATATTAAAATGTACTAATATGCTTTTAAGATCGAAATGTGTCTGTTAGCATTAATTAATGCACTGTGAAGTAACATTAACAATTTTATTAAATTATAATAACAAATTTTAATAAATTATGTAAAAATATATAGTTTTTTCTTTGGTCAAACGAGACCATATATTAAAGTGTTACCATATATTATAATATATTACATGATGTATATAATACATTTGTTGTTTATATAAATTGAATACATTGACAATAAAATATATGTAATTTATATATACAATTATGTAAACGATGTATTATTAATAACTGTTTTACTATTATTCTTACTATTAATAATTTGTTTATACAGTGAGGAAAATAAGTATTTGAACACCCTGCTATTTTGCAAGTTCTCCCACTTAGAAATCATGGAGGGGTCTGAAATTGTCATCGTAGGTGCATATCCACTGTGAGAGACATAATCTAAAAAAAAAAAATCAAGAAAATCAATGTGAATATTTGGTACAGTAGCCTTTGTTTGTAATTACAGAGGTCAAACGTTTCCTGTATTTTTTCACCAGGTTTGCACACACTGCAGGAGGGATTTTGGCCCACTCCTCCACACAGATCTTCTCTAGATCAGTCAGGTTTCTGGCCTGTCGCTGAGAAACACGGAGTTTGAGCTCCCTCCAAAGATTCTCTATTGGGTTTAGGTCTGGAGACTGGCTAGGCCACGCCAGAACCTTGATATGCTTCTTACAGAGCCACTCCTTGGTTATCCTGGCTGTGTGCTTCGGGTCATTGACATGTTAGAAGACCCAGCCCCTTCAATGCTCTAACCGAGGGAAGGAGGTTGTTCCCCAAAATCTCGCAGTACATGGCCCCGGTCATCCTCTCCTTAATACAGTGCAGTCGCCCTGTCCCATGTGCAGAAAAACACCCCCAAAGCATGATGCTACCACCCCCATGCTTCACAGTAGGGATGGTGTTCTTGGGATGGTACACATCATTCTTCTTCTTCCAAACACGTTTAGTGGAATTATGACCAAAAAGTTCTATTTTGGTCTCATTTGACCACATGACTTTCTCCCATGACTCCTCTGGATCATCCAAATGGTCATTGGCAAACTTAAGACGAGCCTGGACATGTGCTGGTTTAAGCAGGGGAACCTTCCGTACCATGCATGATTTCAAACCATGACGTCTTAGTGTATTACCAACAGTAACCTTGGAAACGGTGGTCCCAGCTCTTTTCAGGTCATTGACCAGCTCCTCCCGTGTAGTTTTGGGCTAATTTCTCACCTTTCTTAGGATCATTGAGACCCCACGAGGTGAGATCTTGCATGGAGCCCCAGTCCGAGGGAGATTGACAGTCATGTTTAGCTTCTTCCATTTTCTAATGATTGCTCCAACAGTGGACCTTTTTTCACCAAGCTGCTTGGCAACTTCCCCGTAGCCCTTTCCAGCCTTGTGGAGGTGTACAATTTTGTCTCTAGTGTCTTTGGACAGCTCTTTGGTCTTGGCCATGTTAGTAGTTGGATTCTTACTGATTGTACGGGGTGGACAGGTGTCTTTATGCAGCTAACGACCTCAAACAGGTGCATCTAATTTAGGAAAATAAATGGAGTGGAGGTGGACATTTTAAAGGCAGACTAACAGGTCTTTTAGGGTCAGAATTCTAGCTTATAGACAGGTGTTCAAATACGTATTTGCAGCTGTATCATACAAATAAATAGTAAAAAAAATAATATATTGTGATTTCTGGATTTTTTTTTTAGATTATGTCTCTCACAGTGGACACGCACCTACGATGAAAATTTCAGACCCCTCCATGATTTCCAACTGGGAGAACTTGCAAAATAGCAGGGTGTTCAAATACTTATTTTCCTCACTGTATATATATATATATATATATATATATATATATATATATATATATATATATATATATATATATATATATATATATATATATATATATATTTAATACATTAATAAAAAAAAGATACATAAATTACTTTATTAATAGTAAGTATGACAAACACATGGCACTTAATGTAAGTTTGCTAATCAAAATGGCATTATCATCTTAGTTAATCAAGATAAATCTGTATAATTACAACATTTCATAAATGTATCTGGTGCAGAAATGAGATCTGAGACTATCAGCATGTCATTTCCTGCAGCTGTGTTGAATATGCACTTTTCTGTAGCTGCTGTACCAAGGACAGTTTCAGAGTTCACACAATCCCAGACTGCATCTTTACAGGAGAGATTTCTCTTTACCTTCTTTGTAAAACTCTTTGAGCTTCTTGGAGATCCATAGCATGGCTTTAGCAGCGATCTTGGTGCCAAAGTTCCTGTCAAACGGTGAAGGAGCACCACCCTACAGACATCACAAGGTGGCAAATGAACAATATTCTGATCGTGGACACAATGTTTGTTTGTTTGTGTGTGTGTGTGTGTGTGTGTGTACCTGCTGCATGTGTCCCAGGACATTCTTCCTGCAGTCAAAGACTCCTTTGCCCTCTTCAGTGTACAGCTGGTAGATGAAGTCAGTGGTGTAGTTCTCACTGCTGTTCTCATTCCTGTAAAACACACACATACAATCATGATACAGCGGAATTAAATCAGTGTGGTGTGTTAATGCTGTGTGTGCGATATCATACCTGAGCACTAAACCTCTCTGGATACTAGTCTTCATCTTCTCAGTTAAATGTTCGACGTTAGACTGAAAAATAGAGCACTCATAAAATCTCAGCATGACTCTCTCTCTCTCTCTCTCTCTCTCTCTCTCTCTCTCCCTCTCTCTCTCTCTCCCTTTCCTTAAATAGTACACACTGCTAAATATTCTTCCTTGCGCGTGGGACAGAGCAGACAGAGGACAGGGAAGGAGAGTACATGCCTGTGTCTGACAGTAGGGGGCAGACATTTAACCCTCATCCAGTGTTGGGTAAGTTTCTCTAAAAAAAGACATTAATTACTAGAAACTAATTACACCTTCAACAGAGTAATTAGACTACTGTACTAATTATTCGCTCTAAAAAATATTGTATTATTACTACACCGATCAGGCATAACATTATGACCTAATATTGTGTTGGTCCCCATTTTGCTGCCAAAACAGCCCTGACCCATTGAGGCATGGACTCCATTAGACCCCTGAAGGTGTGCTGTGGTATCTGGCACCCAGATGTTAGCAGCCGATCCTTTACGTCCTGTAAATTGCGAGGTGGGGCCTCCATGGATCGGACTTGTTTGTTCAGCACATCCCACAGATGCTCGATTGGATTGAGATCTGGGAAATTTGGGGGCCAAGTCAACACCTCGAACTCAAACCATTCCTGAAGCCTTTTTTCTTTTTGGCAGGGTGCATTATCCTGCTGAAAGAGCCACCAGGGAATACCATTTCCATGAAAGGGTGTACATGGTCTGCAACAATGCTTAGGGAGGTGGTACGTGTCAAAGTAACATCCACATGGATGGCAGGACACAAGGTTTCCCAGCAGAACATTGCCCCAAGCATTACACTGCCTCCACTGGCTTGTCTTCTTCCCATAGTGCATCCTGATGCCATGTGTTCCCCTAGGTAAGTGAGGCACACGCACTCGGCCATCCACGTGATGTAAAAGAAAACGTGATTCATCAGACCAGGCCACCTCCTTCCATTGCTCCGAGGTCCAGTTCTGATGCTCACGTGCCCACTGTTGGCGCTTTCGGCGGAGGACAGGGGTCAGCATGGACACCCTGACTGGTCTGCGGCTATGCAGCCCCATACGCAACAAACTGCGATGCACTGTGTATTCTAACACCTATCAGAACCAGCATTAACTTCTTGAGCAATTTGAGCTACAGTAGCTAGGGTGTTTGATCGGACCACACGGGCCAGCCTTCGCTCCCCACGTGCATCAATGACCCTGTCGCCGGTTCATCACAGTTCCTTTCTTGGACCACTTTTGACAGATATCGACCACTGCAGATCTGGATTATTCACTTCTCCTGTCAGTGGTCATAATGTTATGCCTGATTGGTGTATATTACTTTTTTAATGAAATCCCATATCTACCTCGACCAGTTGAACAATACAAGGATAGACATGAAACTGCTCTTTTAATTTATTCAAATAAATAATATAAAATTGCATAAATCATTCTTAAACTGACCCAAGTATTTAAATGGAGAAGGTTACATTAAAAACACGTTGACATCCATCTACTATTGTTTTATATAGAATTGTTCTAGTCTATACAGTATTTAATGCAATTACACCATAAGTAACTGTAATTAAATTACATAAAAATTAAGAGTAATCCATTGCTTTACTTTTTCAAGGGAAAAGTTATTCAATTACAATAATTAATTATAATGAATAATTAACTAGTTACACCCAACATTGCCCTCATACATCAATAATCATTGGTTTGGCTATTGATACCGAACTATGTTCATAATGCAATACTACCTATCTACTTACTAAATATTAAATACTACAATAAAAATATGTCTGAACTCTTGGCAGTCTGATCAGTCTTTCAAATAATGGGATACAGTATTCCACCCATGTAAGCTCTGTTATATATTGCACATTTCAGACATGTTATCTGGGTATTCTTTGCAAACAATGATATTGTATAGAGAAAAAATACTTTTATTCATCAAGAGTGCATTGAATTTATCAAAAGTGACAGTGATTCCCATATTCATATTCACCATATCTATGACATTTTAATGTACTTTCTTCACAGAATACAATGATACTATCATGGTATATGTCCAAAAATTGTTTTAGAGTCAACATTTTTTTGTTAGTGGTGTTTGCAAATCTAGGTCACAAGCTGAATCTATATAGATGCAGAGCTATATTCAGCAGGACATTCAATCAATCACCATCCATTCCATACAGTTACACTGCATGTGTAACATAGGTCTATCTTTGAAATATTATATTCAGATAATGCACTGCAGTGAATATGGACAGAAGTACGTCTCTCACCTGTAGGTCTCGGATGTCAAACGGCTCTTCATAGATGTAGGCTGCATCCGCTCCGGCCGCCAGCCCCCCCACCGTCGCCAGGTAACCGCAGTAACCGCCCATCGTCTCAATGATGAATACACGACGCTTGGTTCCGCTGGCGGACTGCTTTATACGATCACACGTCTAACACACACATTGTAATGGTTTAAGAATGAAGCATATCCATTACTCATGCACACACACTTCATTAACAGACAGAGTTCAGACGACAGTTCTGACACACATGTAAACTCAGACATACAGGATATTACAGAAACATTCAAGTATAACACACATACTGAAGCATGGTCCAAAATGAACTGGCCATATGGTGGGTCATTTATTTATTTATATATATATTATATTATATATTAAACAGCTCATACATTTTTTCTGTGCATCATTTTTCCTTAAAAATATGTATTTTTGTGCCTATGACAATACATTATTTAGTACTTTATTACAGTTACATTTTTGAATTATTCATGTGACTTCATTTGAAATTATTAAAGGATTAGTTCACTTCAAAATTCAGTCGAAAAGAAATTAAAGCTGCTGTCCGTAACTTTTTTTGTGTGTTCAGGATTTACAACAATTATATAATGAGAATGTACAACATGAATCCATTTTCCAAAGCGTGTTTTTGTCTTACCCTGAATCATTATGCTGCACTAATAATAAGTGTTTATATTGGGACTATTTCAAACCGGTCTGAGGAGCACAGTCCCTGCGTGACTCGCCATAGACATAAACAGAGAGAAGTAGCTCCGGCTGCAATGTTCTTCCGCAAGACGCATGCAGTTCTGTTTATTAACCACTAGAGCGTAAAAAGTTACGAACTGCAGCTTTAAATTTTTTGAGGAAAACATTCCAGGATTTTTCATAGCCTTCCATGGCAACCAAAATGTTGAAGGTCCAAATCAATGCAGTTTCAAAGGGCTTCAGAGGCTCTGCGCGATCCCAGACGAGGAATAGGCTCTTATCGAGCCACACCCTCTGTCATTTAAAAAATAAATAAAAAATTAATATACTTTTTAACCTAAATTGCTCATCTTGCCCTGTTCTGCGATGTGCCAAGGATTGTGCAATCACGTCGCAAAGGTCACGCTAGACTTAGTCAGAAGTACCGCCCCGTGTTTACAAATACTAATACAAACGCTTTTTAGCAAAAAAAAGGTAAAACATCGATGTTGGACGATTTTGAAGATGATGACGTTTACTTGGGGCGGTACTTCTAGTGTGACCGGAAGTGCTTTGAAACTGCATTGATTTGGACCTTCAACATTTTGGTTGCCATGGAAGTCTATGATGGGGAGAAAAATGCTGGAATGTTTTCCTCCAAAAACTTAATTTCTTTTCAACTGAAGAAAGAAAGTCATGAACATCTTGGATGAAATGGGGGTGAGTAAAATATCAGGAAATGTTCATTTTGAAGTGAACTAATCCTTTTTCTAATTCAATTTTCACCATATTTAAAGTTGCATTTACGGCCAACTTTTTACTCAGTTGGCACTTGTTAATTTTGGACCGGTGTGCAAGACATCCCATGCACGAGGCGCAGGCTATTTCACAACAATAGAGAACATGCATGTGGTTCCAGCTCATAAATAAGTGCTTTTTGTGAGGATCCATGTTTGCCATGCAACATGGGAGAATATACACACGTTTCATTTATAAATCTGTTCCTGTAGTGGACAAACACAGTTCGGTATGTTATATAACCACAGATAATGTATCTCATCTGTATCGCAAAAATTGTAAAAGGGCACTAAATCGTTTTTTTCACTTGAAAAATTATATTCTTATAAAATTATTTAGACAAAAAATACCAGGCATAGTCGTAAAATCATAAAGGTGCACATTTACATTTAAATACATTTAAAGTTTTTTTTTATTTTTTATTGTACTTAAAAACAACCATCATATTGCGATCACATAACCAGCTGAATACTATACTCACTTTAGGTGTGTTCGATTTCATGCAGCGCTGCACAGAGTGATCGGCGAGAGTTACCGCTTGCAGTCAGGGCGGAATTGAAAACAGGCACGTCAAGTCGGACACTTTCTGCTTCCCGTAGTGACGCTCGCACAGTGTTTGCCTACTTTATCACAGACGAAGTGGATTAGATGCAATATTTGTCAAATACACAGATGTGTCAGTTTCTGAAGCAGCAGAAACACTTTTCATGTACTGCTTAATGCAGCGCCACCTGTACAATAAAGTTCAACATAAGCCTATACTCTTTAAATACCAATAAAGTGGGTCTATTTTTTTATCAGTGTTATCTTCATATACAAGCACTCTAAAAAATGCTGGGTTAAAAACAACCCAAGTTGGGTTGAAAATGGACAAACCCTGCAATAGTGTTGTTTTAACCCAGGGATTGGGTTCAATTTTTGCTTGAAACAACCCAATCGCTGGGTTAAAACAACCCAATTGCTAAGTGTGATACAATATAACATTATGGTTACATGCAGGGCTTGACATGAACTTTTTTGCTCACCAGCCACTGTGGCTAGTGATTTTCCAAAGTTAGTAGCCACTCATCATTTTCACTGGCCACAATTTTGACATCGATACCATGGGGAAAAACTGCCATATAAATATTTTAATATAATCTCATAATTTGGCAGCAGGTATATTAGGCTGCTGTCACTTTGGCCACATTTACACTGCAGGTCTTGATGTACAATTCCGATTTGGTGACTATGTCCGATTTTTTTGACGACCCGCTTACATCATCTTTTAAAAGCGACCCGTATCCGATATTTGCAGCCCAAGACGTTCCAACCTAGAAAAGGAAGTAAAACGGTGCGATATGCAATGGACGTGTAACCCCTCCTGTTCAAACCGCCCGCTCCAAGCGGGATCTTTAAAGGTCAGCAAAACATTGCTCTCGTAAGGCAGAGAAAAAAGAGGAGAGCCCTTGAAAGCAATTTGTGTCCAGCTGAGTTGACGTCATGTGCCTCCGTCCCTTTTTCAATGACGTATGACTCACATTTACTGGGGAATATCCGATTTGACCGCTTACATGG
Source organism: Gobio gobio (assembly GCF_949357685.1). Classification (NCBI taxonomy): domain Eukaryota; kingdom Metazoa; phylum Chordata; class Actinopteri; order Cypriniformes; family Gobionidae; genus Gobio; species Gobio gobio. The sequence goes on from NC_137102.1 coordinate 51,472,426, forward strand.
CAGACGCAAATGCACAGATTTATTACCACATATGAGTGAGGCCTGGATCTGATCTTAGGATATCGGAATTCATGCGTTTTTTTCCTGCTTACATGTTCACATGTCATATCCGATCTGTGCCACATGAGAGGGAAAGATCAGAATTGGGTCACTTGAACCATGCAGTGCAAACGGGACCTTTAAGACCTGATGCACGGATCCATTATACTGTTACACATGCGTTTTCTTTCTCAACTGTTTACGTTCACTAAAAACACAGACTGGGTTTACGTGAATACTCGCCAAGACCGGCGTTTTGAAATTGTTTTGTGTGTACTTGACTGTGTAAGCACAATAAGCAGTGAAAAATAACTTAATTTAGTGCTGAGAGGCAGCTTTATTTGCGCGCACTTTGGGCGCGAGCACAAAATCTGCACGAATGAGTAAAATGATGCGCAATACGCACAATCCCAAGCCAAAATTCAAGGCCTGTAACACCAACAATATTAATCCGGAGCAAATGAAACAAGTGTAACTCGCTGTCGGAGAGATAAGAGCGCGAGAAAGTATTGTATATCTATTCAGTGGGAAGTGTTTCAGATATTTCATATCGATATGTATTGAAAAATAAATATTTTTGACAACACTACATTGCACTTAGTTTATTATTTCAGATGCCTTTTTAAAAGACTACAATTGAAAAATGTTTATTATATATAAAATTCAAAGTGGCTAGTATGAGTGACTGTTACACGCCACTGATGAAATCCACCTGCATTTGGCGGGTTGCCGGGTGTTAATGTCAAGCCCTGGTTACATGAAACGAGTTTTTACTTTTATGAAAAATACTGATTTGTGAGCATTAGCAGAACTGAAGGTGTCAGAATAAACACGAAACACACATCATTGTTGTCATCTGTGAATCCGGTCAATCTGAGCTTGTGCAGTTGCTCTGGAGAAGCTGCTCTTGAATCACTCTTGCAGGATTTTTGATGCTATATGTCCCAGTGACATGGCGTCTGCTCTGTCTGAAGACAAACAAAATTTCTAACCGGCATGCATTGCTTCAAGTCAGACGCCGATCTGTCTGCGCTGCATCGCATGAAGTCGAACACACCTTTTATATTGGTAAACCCCCGATTATTGTAAACTTCCTCTTGGAATAAATTAATCATGTATGCAAAGGGGGACGTTAAACAATGGTAGATGCTGAATCCACACCAGTAGGTGTCAGTATAATCCAAAAATGTTTTTGTTTTTTTTCATTACTTAAAATGACTAAAATAGTTTTATTTCCGCTGTACTAATCCTCATGGTAACATCTGGCATTCCGGGCGAGGATGATGTGTCTTACCTCCACTATGGCATTGAGCGAAGTGTCAGCGCCAATGCTGAAGTCAGTGCCAGATACATTATTACTGATGGTGGCGGGCAGCATGCACATGGGCACACAGAACTCCTCATAACTGCTGCGGGCATCGACCAGCTGAAGCAAACTCTCAAAGGACTGCAGCAGTGCACATGCATTAGGACGATTGCTCACTTACTCTTTTACTAGTGTACACTAAACAGGACATCCTTTCTGATTGTTTTGACGGGGAGAAAGTGTTTCCTGTCTGCTCAAGATGACTAGATCGAAAATATAGTGGACCACCAGATCCTCGTGACGTGGGCATGGCATTGGCTAAATGGTGACTGAGGGAAGTTATTTAGATAGCAGGAAGCCTCACAAGAACCAAACAAAGTGTGATCGACTGCACAACCAGACTAAACAGCAGCACAACCAGACTAAACAGCAGCACAACCAGACTAAACAACAGCACAACCAGACCTTAAACAGCAAGACATAACACACACACGCAGACAGAAACACGCAAGACATCAGGCCAGGCCCAAAACAGCATGCAGTTAGTTTCACTTCCATTTGAACAACTTCACTTCTATGGACAGCATTATGTGACATGAATTTCAACTGTGTGCCAAAAACCCAGCTAACAAAGAATGTTCTCAGAACTAACGCTCTGACATTCTTCCAGGAACGTTAAAAGAATGTTTGTTCAAAGTCTGGTCTTTAATAATGTTCTCAAAACGTTAGCACAAAAGCGTATACATCATTCATGGAATGTTTTTTTTTTTTCTGAAACGTTTTAGTTGGATGTTGGTCTAACATTTTTTAAATGTTACTACTTGTTTCAGAATGTGCGGAGAACGTTTAAAAGTAATGTTTGAAGAATGATAAAATGTAATGGTTCCTTACCATTGGCTTAGTTCACCCAAAAATGAAAATAAGCCCATGATTTATTCACCCTCAAGTAATCCTAGGTATATATGACATTCTTCTTTCAGACAAATACAATTAAATGGGAGTTATATTTAAAAAGTCCTGGCTAATCCAAGCATTGTAATGGCAGTGAATTGTTGCCTCGTTTATGAAGTCCATTAAATTGCATATATCCATCATATAACTGCTCCACATGGCTCCGGGGGGAGGGGGGGGGGGGTATATGAGGGGGGTTAATAAAGGTCGTCTGAAGCGAAGTGGCGCATTTGTGTAAGAAAAATATCCATAACTCCATAGACTAAAATAAGGAACTTCCGGTGGAAAGCTGTACGCAGTTCGACTTACAGCAAAAGAGTAACCCCCTGACACGATGTATAGGAGCATTGCAAGCTTTGGCGCCTCTCGCGGATAGGAATGGGCAACAAACTCAAGCCCCTCTTCTTTTATATTGAAATCCTCCGCCATTTCTCAATCCACCGGAAGTTAGTTATTTTAGTCTATAAAGTTTTAAATATGGATATTTTGACACTTGGCATTTTTAAAGCATTTTTAAAGCTTGGATTAGCCAGGACTTTTTTAAAATGTATCTGATTTTATTCGTTTGAAAGAAGAATGCCATATACTCCTAGGATGACATGAGTAAATCATGGGCTAGTTTTCATTTTTGGGTGAACTAACCCTTTAAATTTTAATGAATGAGAAATATTTAATTAATCCGTTAAGCATGTAATTATTTTTTGCTGTTGAAACACAAAATAAAATGTTATTCCACAACATTAATAGGAAATAAATTAAAGTTGAATAAAGTTTCATTAATATTAATGAAACATTGTGTTTGGTTTTATTTGTTAGTGATGTTATTCACTTTGTCAAATGCTTTTGAACTCAATTTCTAATAGTTAGTCCCAGGACGTTAATTCATGTGTTCATTTGTTTAGAAGTATTTATTTATGGGAAACAGCAGAACTGAGCTAAAAGGTACAAGATGAATAAGTATATTAATCTTAATCCCACAGTGAGTGCATATAAAACATATCTTTTTAAATGAAACGGAATAGAAAACTTTCAGATCATGTTTGGCAGCTCATACATTATAATCAAACATAAAATGCAAAAAATGTTGCATTGAAGATCTCAGTATGATGCTTTGTTGGGCCAGGCCTGCAATATAAACCCACACAAAAGGTGCAAACACACAGTTATACAGTCAGATGCAGGACTGGTTGACAGGTTGTGCTGTGTGACCACATGCGATCGTCTCTAGACACGCTGATTCAGTCAGACCGCAGTGACCACCAACCTCAGCCCATCATCACACACAGCGATATCCCACCCGAACAAATGCAGCTCTATTTCAAGCCACAAAACAAAGCTCTACCCAGAGAGCACCGTAAGCATGTCTACACACACTTCGATTTCAGTCGTACTAAAGTAATTTGATACTTTTTGTCATGTACAGCGTGAAATTAAACTACACAGTAAAAAAATTGTTGTGATTATAATTATTGAAGTACGTTTTACAATTAAATACGAATTCAGTATTTGTACGTCAAAATTTCATGGTTAATTCAATATGTTACTTGCAGATACTCTATCATTATTTGTGAAATTTACAAGCAATTTCGGCTCTGAAAGGCAGAGGTGATGCACAAAATGTATTTAACCCTTCCAATATTATATCAAGGCCATAAGTAATAATAGTAATAATCTTTTGGTAACACTTTATTTTACAGTGTCATTGTTACATATGTTACTTGTACTTACAATAGTAATAAATAACAATTTACTAATATTAAATTATGCATAATTTTATGCAACGAACTAACCCTCCACCTAACCCTAACCCTATAGTAAATATATAATACATATATAATTACACTGTAACAATGACACCTTAAAATAAAGTGTAAGGATCGTTAATCAGTTTGTACTATTTGCAAATAGTATTTTTCTTTTAAAATGTGCACACATTAACTCTTATGCCAAATATAGTATGTCTTAAAGGCCTCTGTTAAAGGTTAAGTTCACCCAAGCCTCCATAGACAGTTGCGTAACTACCACTTTGAAGCTTCAAAAAGTTAATAAAGAGATTATAAAACTAATCCATATGAATTGAGCGGTTTAGTCCAAAGTTCCTTGAAGAGACTTGATCGCTTTATATAATGAACAAATTTAATTTAGGCTTTTATTCACATTTAAACATTGATTACCTAATAAACACCCTGTTAAATGTAGCTTGTAAACTAAAAAACATAACTTGTAGCTTAAAAACATAGCTTTACCTCACCTTAATGCATAGAAACCTCATTCCACCAAATATAGCTCTATCACACTATCATTATGCACTGCATAAGGTCTACATTTGCACAAGGTCTAAAATTATCGAGGCTGACTGCCGATATCCACAAAATGTAATTTAACCTTCAAGTATTTTGAGTATGTCCTGTGTGTTTCCTGACAGGGAGGTTGGTAATCATCAGCCCTGACCTTTCAGCATATCTTACTGACAGTGCACTTGACAAACAGATATACAATCACCCCACACACACACACTCTCTCTCTCTGACACGAGTGTGTGACGTCTTACGTCCGTGATGGCGTTGAGGGCCGTGTCTGCCCCGATGCTCAGGTCTGAGCCGGGGATATTGTTGGACACAGTGGCCGGGACCATCACCATGGGAACACAAAGCTCTGTGTGTTTGGAACGAGCTGCTTGCAGCTCCATCAAGCCCAAATATGCCTGCGGTCAGAGCAAGAACTTATGGGTCACTGGCTAGAATTATGGGAAATATTAAGAAGGGGAAGAGAGCCATGCCCACTTTGATTACGAGGGTAAAAATAAGTATTTATGTAGAAGTTTTAAAGTATGATTGTAAAATGACAGATGAAACACAAAACAATTGAAACTCTTACTTTTTTTTTTGGTATGATATTATAAAGACCAGGAAAAAAAGACATAACGTGTCATCATAATAATGAAGAGACTTTATGCAAAAATACTGTATGTGATCAGATTGCCGTGAGTAAATGTTTCATAGGAATTTTAAATTATACTGTAGTGAACTGTAGTGTATGATGTAATGATTTTAATTATTATACTATTAAATATGTATTGTTAAAATAATAAAATATCAAAACAAACAAATGTCGTGCCTCAATTATTAAGTTAAATGTTATTTTGTTACAAACTAATGAATATATGGTATCAATAAAAACACTGTAAAATACTGTTTTTCACCTGTAAATAACAATTTGTTTTAAATACTATAAAACAGTAATATGATATCCTTTAAAGGGAATTATGAGAAACGCTGTTGAAAGTAAATCGGACCAAGCACCAAAACACATGTGTAGCCAATCAGCAGGGCGTTGTCCACTCATTAGGGGGGAGGGGCATGTGTTGCAGTGTTTGTGAATTTGGGGGTGGGGCTATCAAGATAGGGGTGTGATCCTTTTGGGTAGGGGCGTGTTTGTTTTGGTGATTTCAAATATCAACAGTGATTCTCAGAAAGGGCTTACTGCACCTTTAATACAAAAAAGAGACACAATGGCAAATGATGAATAATGAATGGCATTGGGGGAAGGAGAAATTTGTTTTCAGTAGAAACTTCAAAATAATAGAATTAAAATGTTTATTTTACTTATTAATACACAGCAAAATATGTACAAAAATGTAGCCAAATACTGTAAAATATTACATTACATACCTCAAATCCTCCAATAAGCAGTAAAGCATTGATGTTGTGAATCCTCATTTGTTCTGCAATTTTATCAATGTGTTTTGCTGGGAGAGTTCTGAAAAAGATATTTCAGGATATTAGAAAGCATCTAATTCAGTGCATAAAGGCGTATCAATGCCTTTTTATTGACAATGGGCCCTTAGGAATATAATCTTACCTTTTTGTGCCTAGCAGGGACCCGCCCTGGCCTGTCCAGCCCCCAACATCACCCCACTTGATTTCTTTTATCTGCAGAACAAATCCCAAGTTAATATGGGATCATTGACCTTTGCTTGAGTTTTAAATCTTTTATCTTTTTTTAAACTGTGCTATGCTGAAAAGGATTATGATCACTGATACTCAATACTGTAATCAAGTTTAATATGTTGTTTTTCTTTCTCATAATATACATCCGAGATATAAAGCATTCATTTCCTACACAAAGAAACCTTGTGAAACCACTTCCAATCACATTTAAGGGGCAAAAAAAGAAAGAAAAGTCCTTAAACTTGCATTTAAATGGAATTTTAATTGAAAACACGCACGCAGCATTAGCACCTTTCCTCTGAATGAGGTAAGCAGTATAGAGTGGATCTGAAATGCTACACTAGGTTAAATGTGGCACAGCGCTCAATGCAGCAGAGGATTGTGGGAAGGATTAATGGGCTTACTGTAATCATGACTGTTTATCTCATTTGGCAAGGGACGGAGTCACATGCAATCTATATGCAGTCTCACAGTGTTTTATAGACTGGGCAGCCAACAGATGCTTTGCCAAATGAATAGGTCAAAATATCATGCAATTTCCACAACATCTTAAATCATGCATTGTATTTGATTACAATGAACATTAAACAATTTGCTGGGCTCATCTGTCTTGCAACGGCTAATTTAAAGCGGTGGGTGGGTGGAAATTGGCGGTTGGTGATTGGCACAAATATTGATTCAGTATCAATTCATATAGCCTACTGTACATATAGGAAAAAATAAGTTTGCCTTTTCAGCACTATTTTAAACTTTTCTTGAGCTAAATGATATGTGCTTGCATTCATTAATATTCACTTGTGTGTGCTTATATAAGTATCATTAAAAAATCTTAGGATGTAAGTTATTAACGTTTTAAAATTTCACATTTAAAGAAATCTAGTGTTTGATCATGACTAAATATGTATTCAAATGCAAAACCTAAAAATAATTAATCAGTTATGATCTGCAATACTTTTTTGAGCAACTATATACATGTATATTTATTAAAGAGCCATACAGACACCTATAGTGGGTAAACCATGGCATTACAAATTACATTTTATTATTTTTCCAGCCACAAAATGACTCTAATTTGCCTCTTTGTATTGGAATTCTCTATTATAACCTTAATTACACTAATTGTAATATAAATAAGAAAAATATTAGAAGAAAAATATTTTAATTCATTATGGATCATAATTATTGCACAAATAGTAGGCCTATTTAGTACCAAAAGATCTCCTCAAAATATTCAATAAATATTATTAAACTAAAATATAGAACATTTATTTAATTGAAAAAGAGTTAAGGTGTATGGTCACATTTGACCATCAATGAGTATGAATGTGACCAATTAGTAAGGAATACCTGAGGGCTAAATACAAGAAAAACATTAACATTAATGTTAACAATGTTGCATCTCCATCACTCTCCATAATAAAATGATACTGTAAATGGTTGACGTAATAATCAATGGACACTATGCTGTATTGTTTACCAAAAAATGTTGCAAATACCTGTAGCCTATAGTGAAACTATCGTCTATCCATTCAAATGCATTGCCAGCGCGGGTTTGTGTGGAACTATTGAGAGCTCCGTGAACCACGTGACCGCGCGCACCGCCGGGAGATGAGAGCATGTCGCACCTCTGTTTTTCGTATTAAAACGTTAAACATTTTAAAAGCTTAGACTTTGTTTCATGCAGGTTTGGCCATTTGAGAGCGAGAGACGCGCGTGAGTGACAGAGAGAGAGCAGGGAAAGGAAATGCAGCTCGCTGCGTGTTTTAAACATGGTTTTAAATAGCGTAAAAAAAAAAAAAAAAAAAAGAAGAAGAACGACGCGCAATATGTGGCGGATGGTGTTGATTCTGTGGCGCACCGCCACGAATTAGTCTATGTGTGGGAAACACTGATGCAGTTCTGTTTATTACCCGCTAGACCGCAAAAAATTACGGACTGCAGCTTTAACAAAATACACACACTATATTTGAACACTTTTTGTATAATTTGACAAAATGAAATTACAGCTTGATTGGAAATCACGCACAATAAATGATAGTGATGATGATAATAATAATATATTATCTTTACCAATACTTAAGTAACTTTGTGAATGGAAAAATTTAAAATTGAAAGTCTGGCTCCACAACATAAAAAAAAAGTGTCCATATTTAAATAAACACCCGTTATACATAAAGGTCTGTTAGTTTACGTTGCGTTACCTGTCCCTTATAGAAGCCCTCGAATCCGTCACTAACAGCAAACATAGTGTGACCTTCTGTGATCCCGACCCTGATGGCAGACCGCACGGCTGCATTCATGCCAGCTGCAGGAGCGCCCACATTCAATACGGCTACATTAAATGTACTCTAGTGAAGAGAAAAGAGCATCACGCACCATAAACATAATGAAACACAAAACCATTTAAATGAAAGGTTTAATTAACCAATAAGAAGTCAGGCCTGCTTCTCAAAATGAGTGAGGTGAGCTCAACGTATCTGCTCCCTGCCATTACACAGACCGCATAAGACATGCAGATATGTTTGTAGAACAATACAGTCAATAATCTAACCTGATACAAAACTGATACAAACAGACTTTGGTCTGTGGTCTCCTAATTTAAACCTTCTTCACGTTTAGGATATAATGATCTGTTTTTATTGTCTATGCTAGTACATACAAATCTTTTCTATAGAGTTTGTTAAGTTATCAGTGGAAGCCTCATGTCAATGTGATTTCAACTGACCGAGATGACAGTTTCCCTAAACTCTCAAACAACTAATACACTGTTGTTCTAAAGTTTGGGGTCAGTTAGTTTTGTCTTTTTAGGAGAAATTAACACTTTTATTCAGCAAGGATGCATTAAATTGATCAAAAGTGACAGGAACGACATTTTAGCGACAAATTATTAGCATTTCCATTAAAATGGTTCTTTTGAAGCTTATATAACAACAAAGAATATTTAAATTGCATGTTTCAACACTGATAATAATAATAAATGTTGGATCATGTGACACTGATGACTAGAGTAATGATGCTGAAAAAAATTCAGCTTTGCCATCACAAGAATACATTACATTTTAAATTATATTCAGATAGAGAATTGTATTTATTTAATAAAGAAATAAATAATTCCCAAACTATTACGGTTTTACTGTATTTTACTGCATGATCAAATAAATGCAGCCTTGATGAGCATAAGAGATCATAATTACCCCAAATTTTTGAACAGTGGTATATTTTCATATAAATAAATAAATCAAAAGCTTGTGGAAAACATAAATAGTAATGTTCAGAAACCTAATCAGGGGACAAAGCACTGAATATTCTATATTCTATTCTATATTCCATGTACAGTACATACATGACAATGGCCTTCCTACGTTCCATCCTCATCCCCACAAAAGAAAATAAATAAACATGTTGAGCCGTCAGTGTCACAGAAAGTGGCTAAATCAGACCAAACATGCTGTGCAAAATATACATTATGTCTTGTTCGCATTATGACTTACATTTGGAAGTTCAGTATCAATTTTGTGGTGAGACAGGAGTTTATAGGTATTCAGGTTGTTTTCAAAACTCCTAAAATACAAAAAAAGGAGAAAAAAAGGTTCTAAAAGCCAATCAGACATTTCCTGTTGTGATTACAGAGCAGATGTCAACGCACTGTTGACTTTTTTTTTGATGTTTGTGTTTACCTGCCACGCAGTTTTACGGCATCTTCAAATCTCATTTCATCCATGGCCTTCTGGACCTCCTGCGTCTGCAGTATGAAAAACATTCAAACTGTCAACTCCCAAACAGAGCATCAAACTACTTAGCAAATACTCTATTGATTGAACTAAACTGAGATTCAGGATTGGCTGTTAATACTGTTAATATGGACCACGCTGTCTGTATGCAGCAATAAAGTAAAACATTGCAATTTTATTTTATTTCAAAGAATAAAATCTAACCTCTTTTGTGATACAGATGTTGAAAGAGGACAGGAAACAGGAAGTTGAGCACGTCGTGCACTAACCGCTAGACCAAAGCTCCCAGATTTAATAAACTTTACCATAAACTTTAGGGGCACTATCATACACCCGCAATGCGACAGCAGGCCGCAAGTGTTTTTTGCTTGTTTCAGCCCGACGCAGTTATCATTTTCACATCCAGCGCCACGCTGTTTAAATAGCCACTTGCGCCAATCTGTTCGCCCATGGGCGTGCTGGTCTGAAACGAGGTGTGTTCAGGCGCATTGTTGGCGCGTTGCTATTTTGAGGCAACTGAAAACGTCAATAACGTCTAAAGTCAATAGCGCTGTATTTTTTGTGTTATTTATTTTATTGCGTTAGTAATATGCACCTATAGGCGGGCGCACAATGCACGTGCACTCAGCTTATTACACACACAGGGACGTGCAGCAGCACACAAACATTTTTAAATATGAAAAATAGAAGGATTCCTCTCTAGAGAAGCGTTCAGTCTTTCCGAATTCCGCCATGTAAATAGTGTATCCTCCATGGCACGAGCGCAACTGGCTTTTAAAGGGAATGGGAGATGAGACTCTGATTGGTTTACTGCATGTTACGCCCAAAACACACCCATGACTCATTAAAGGACTAGTTCACCTCAAAATGAAAATATAATATATAATATGCGTTTTTTTTTTTTTTTTAAATATATTATTATTATTATTTTTATTCTCTTTTTTTGGGGGGGGTTTGCATGTTTGTTTGGATGTATATGTGTTATTTGTGAAGCACCATGTGAGCCTAACTTTAATTGCCCCAAGGGGATAAATAAAGCTCTAAAGTAAAAGTAAAAATGTCCTGATAATTTACTCACCGCAATGCCATCCAAGATGTCCATGTCTTTCTTTCTTCAGTGGAAAAGTTTTTTAAGGAAAACATTTCAGGATTTTTTTCCACACAATGGACTTCAATTGCAACCAAAATGTTGAACGTCCACATCAATTCAGTTTCAAAGGGCTTTGAAGTGCTTCAAGATGGTACTGCGTGATCCCAGATGAGGAATAGGATCTTATCTAGCGAAACGATCGGTCATTTTCTAAAATAAATTCAAATGTATATACTTTTTAACCACAATTGATCGTCTTGTGCTGGTTTGCAACGAGCCAGGCATTGCGTAGCGTACGTTGAAAAGGTCACGCCGAACATGGGCGGAAGTACCACCCCATTGTTTAAAAGTGTGGAAAAGGAGGATCGTATGCTGAATGACATATTTATTATTTAATGTATCATTGATTTACCTGTTTTGTTAAAAAAGCGTTTGTATTAGTCTCAAAATTAGTATTAGTCGTGACCTTTTCAACGTAAGTTAAGTAATGCCTGGCTCGTTGCAGACCAGCACAAGACGACCAATTGTGGTTGAAAACTATATACATTTGATTTTTTTTTAGAAAATGGCAGATCGTTTCGCTAGATAAGACCCTATTCCTCAGCTGGGATCGCGCAGTACCATTTTAAAGCACTTCAAAGCCCTTTGAAACTGCATTGATGTGGACGTTCAACATTTTGGTTGCAATTGAAGTCCATTGTGTAGAGAAAAATCCTGAAATGTTTTCCTTAAAAAACTTCATTTCTTTTCCACTGAAGAAAGAAAGACATGGACATGTTGGATGGCATTGGGGTGAGTAAATTATCAGGAAATTTTCATTTTGAGGTGAACTAATCCTTTAAGTGACTAGGTACAAACCTTTTGGACCATACGCCTGGTACGCTGGCCATTTTTTCCGTCGTTAAACTAGCAAAAGTGTAAACGCCTTAAGTGCACCTTGTGCCGTGCGCTTTAGACCATGTGCTCAGATCGTTAAAATAGGGCCGAAAAACCCAAAAGTCTGTCATTAGTTGAGTTACTTTCTCACCATCTGAACGCACTCCATCAGAGGCACCCTGACAGCCTGGTTCCCACACAGAGACACCACACACGCTGGAGTACCAGGGGACGCTTCTAAAAGGGCCAACACGGCTTCCACTCCCATACGACTGGCCTACGGAGAGATAGAGAACTAAAGAGAGTGAATACAACATGTTAAAGTGTGTTTTGTCTAATTCAATAAAATACAGTCAGTACAGGACCATACCAGAATGCGGTCAAAGGCAGAGGGTGTTCCTCCTCTCTGGACGTGACCCAGAATGGTGACCCGCGTGTCAAACCCCAAACAGCGCACAACCAGCTGCAGTAGAGAGTCAACACAGTCTTCACTTCAACTGAAATACAGATGTTTCTCAAACACATCCAGCAATATCATAAACTAAAATGTTTAAAATGTCTACTGTTCAAATGATTTTTTTATGTTTTTTGAAACAAATCTCTTATGATCACCATTTAGTGGATCAAAAATACATAAAAACAGTAATATTGTGAAATATTATTGCAATTTAAAATAACTGTTTTCTGACTTAATATTTTTTTAAATGTAATTTATTCCTGTGTTGCAAAGCTGAATTTTCAGCATCATTACTCCAGGCTTCAGTGTCATGTGATCCTTCAGAAATCATTCTAATATGCTGATTTGCTGAAACATTTCTTAATAGTATCAATGTTGTGATGATGCATAATATTTTTGTGGAAACTAATATATTTTTTAGAATTCTTTGAGGATTACAAAGTTCAATAGAACAGCAAAATAGTCACTTTTGATCAATTTAATGCATCCTTGTTCGATAAAAACATTCATTTATTTGAAAAAATCTTTTGAACAGTAGTTTTGTTGGATTTATTATTAATTATAACTTGGAAACCAAGCTCAAAAATACAGCATGCATGCAAAAAGCAATATTTCTGAAGGAGTGTTTCTAAAGGCAAGCACAGCAAACATAACCACAGACATGCATGTTGTAAGAGAAATGTGTGTGACTTAAAGGCTTAAAAGTAAATGACACACTGATGACAACTGTTACAATCAGTGTACTAAATGAAGGGAAGTATCACATGGAAACGCACACAATTGATACTTCCACAAGAGCTCAAATCCAAAACATGCATTTATTATTACTTCAGTAACAAAGTTAGGACATAGAAAGTAAAATATCTGAAGTACTTAGTTTACTAAGTGTAAGAGAAGGAAAGCAGTGATTTATAGGCTCATTAGCATGAATGGGCTGTAGCTGTGCATTACTCACGTCCTTTATAAGGTCTGTGGTTATGGGCTTGTTGTTTTGGTCTATTGCACCTTCAGCTACTATGATGATATTAAGCCGTTTCTTATCAGCACGATTCTACAAGGGAAGAAAAGCAAGCACACACGCATCCATACATACACACTGGTGAGAACAGGGAGCAGAAACTCACCTCTTTCACTGCATTAGAGCTGATGGGGTTTCCATGTCTGTCTGTGGCTCCCTCGGCCACTATGATTATATTAAGACGAGAACCTCGCAAACGGCTCTGCAGGACAAACACTGCAGGACTGAAACAAGCTGTGTGTGTGTGCATTGGCATGTATGGATGATTGAGTTGTGTGAATGTGTTCATATGTATGTGCATGGCTGCTTGGGGAAACTGTAGCAATCTAAACCACAAGCTATTTTTAGCACTAGTACTATCAAGTTATTCTTTAGGGAAAAGCGGCTTGCTACACTACAAGCTACTAAACGAAAAAAAAAATAGCTAAGTACATTGAAGCTATTAAGTCATCTAAATATCAGATTATATGATTCAGTTAAAAAGAGATGCATTTTTTCTGGCACAAAAACAATAGATCAATTAGTGGCAGCATCTAAACGAATTCTAAACGAATAAGAAAACACTCATTTATTTATTACATACAGTCTTTCATTAATGTTTCTTCTTTCTACAAAAAGATGATGTAAAACAATGCAAGAGTTCCAGGAACACAAATGAGTGATGATTCAATGGATATAGTGAATACATTTTTTTGAACTAGCTCATTAAAATAAAATAAGACATTTAAAAATGTATGTACTTGTCACATGTTTGTCTGTCTGTCTTTGTTGTGTTTTGATTCAGTCACATGTTCCTTTGTTCATTTTCCCGCCACTCCTGTGTTTCCTTGGTTACCCTCAATGTTAGTTCTGTTCAACTGTGTCTCATAAGTTCTCTGTTTGCCATGTGTGTAAATGCCCTGAATTTCAGTCTGTTCTTTGTCTTGCGTTGATGTTGTTTAAAGGTATTGTGGTTTGTTCTGTTTACTCCAAGTTTTCTCCTACGTATCTCCTCGTTTGATTCTCCTATTAAAGGACTGTTTATGCACTTGCTGAGTCGTGCACTTTCTAATAGCCACATCCACCGTGACAGAATGCAAGACCGAAACAAACTGCATGGGGATGAATTTCTCAGCACTGCCAAGGACAGTGGTCTCAGTGCCTCCAAATTCAATACTGCAGCAGATACTGCTTGACATTCAGCAGTATGTGGAGGAGTTTCTGCATCCTTCCCATCTGGGGTGATACTATGATTAATGCCTGCTTCCGGATGGGACTGGATGATGATGATCTTTTCGATTCCTGTCTCCTGGTGATTGTTATAAGGTCCGTAGCGGCCTTTATTAACTATTAGGTCTGTCAAAATGGCTGAAGCTAAATTCGATATTCTGTCTTAAATATTAGCAAAATTCTAATTATATTCGAATTCTAAAGGCAATACTTAATGTTAGAGGAAAAAGTACTGTATTGTCTTCTATGCCCACAAGAGGGCGCAAGCGAGCCCAACAAGAAAATGTAAACCAAATCAAGCATAGCATCTTTTATTGAAATGAAATGACATTCACTTTTCAAACAATTGTTATTAAAGGACAACTTCCGGTGAAAAATGAACCTAGGGGTAATTAACACATGGTTACCGAGTAGATCGTTCTCTGGGATGCGTTTTCATGAAAATCGAATGTAAAGAGTATATACTATATACTATTTATATACTAGCGTTATAAGCTAATCTGTTTTTAGAGATAAAACTCTTTACATTCGATTTTCATGAAAACACATCCCAGAGGACGATCTACTCGGTAACCATATGTTAATTACCCCTAGGTTAATTTTTTACCGGAGTTGTCCTTGAAATAAAATTTCATTTCATTAATGAGCATGTAAGGAAAATTGGGTAACAAAAGTGCATAAAACTGCTAGTGCATCAGTAACCTGAGAAAACACGCTTCAACAGACAACCTAATGTGAACACAAAATAGCAAACTGACATTCAGAAACAATCAATTTCCACTCACTAAATATCTACGTACATGCTGTTTGTCAAAAACACCAAACAGTCAACTTGACCTGCATCGAGTGCTGAGAGTTTTTTGCTGAGGTATGGTCAAGTATGTTTTTGCCAGCTGTGCAATATGTGGATACATATATACCGCATGATTTTTGCAACCAACTGAGAGGATTTTCGTCAGCAGATAGCGTTTCTTTAATTTATATCCATCTCATGCTCCAAAGCCCCGATTGCTGCCTTCTGCACTGCTCTGTGTCTGACTGTATACGCCGTTGAACAGGTTGCCCATTTTCTCTCCGACTCCGAGTCATCACTCTTTTTTCATATTAACAAAACAGCCGCACTGCGCCGTACTGGATAAACAATCCGCGTCAGTTACATCATCATGTCTTGCGCGCCTCTACCCAAAATTTGAATACAAGTGTTTT
Source organism: Gobio gobio (assembly GCF_949357685.1). Lineage (NCBI taxonomy): Eukaryota > Metazoa > Chordata > Actinopteri > Cypriniformes > Gobionidae > Gobio > Gobio gobio. The sequence continues at coordinate 51,488,259 of NC_137102.1, forward strand.
GCATTCGAATGTTCTTTTTTTTTTTCATTCGACGAATATTCACTTTTTTTTTGACAGCCCTATTAACTATGTCCTCAATTTATGTAGTTCTGATTTCCCTGTTGAAGTAGCTAAGGAAAATCATCATTCAGTTCCTATCCGGAAGCATGTGATCACTCCAGCTCACCCCAAGCCAGTACTCTCCACATGCCTCTCCAAGGGTTGCCTTCCCTCCTGGCCACCCGTGTTTCCAAGAGCCCGGAAACTGGTCTCCAACAGCCAGGACCTGGGGGAAAAGGTGCGGGATCCTGCGTCTACATCGGTTCGGACAGCTTTGAAATCAGCTTCCCTTCCCTGGTCCTCAGCCCCAAGACCCAAAGTAATCTTCAGCCCAGAGAAAGTGACGTCCCCCATCTTCGTCCAAAGCCCAGGGACGTCCCCAGTGCACGTCCAGAGCCAAGTGACATTTCCAGCCCCAGACCAGCGTCCAGAGAGGGTTCCAGCATCCAGAGAGGGCTCCAGGCCCAGACCAGAGCCCAGAGGTTTCAGCGCCGCCAATGCAAATGGTCACAGCGCCACCTAGCCAAATGGTCTCAGTGCCCCCGTCCCGGGGGGGAACCTGAAGGGAGGCCGAACCTGAAGGGTCTGAGCCGCCATGGCCCCTTGAACTCCCTATGCCGCCATGGCCACCTGAACTCCCAGGGCCGTCATGGCAACCTGAACTCCCAAAGCCGCCATGGCGACCTGAACTCCCGGCGCCTCCATGGTCTCCCGAGCTCCTGGAGCCTCATTGGTCTCCTGAGCACTGGCACCACCATGGAGGCTTCCCAGCCAGTCAGGGCCCAGTTCACCTGCCTCGGTCCTCTAGGACTCCAGGGTGCCTGCCCCCCCCAGGGATGCGCCTACCGGGAGGGGGGAGTAATGTCACATGTTTGTCTGTCTGTCTTTGTTGTGTTTTGATTCAGTCACATGTTTCTTTGTTCATTTTCCCGCCACTCCTGTGTTTCCTTGGTTACCCTTGTTATATTAGTTCTGTTCAGTTGTGTAGTTAATTAGTCTCATTAGTTCTCTGTTTGCCATGTGTGTAAATGCCCTGAATTTCAGTCTGTTCTTTGTCTTGCGTTGATGTTGTTTAAAGGTATTGTGGTTTGTTCTGTTTACTCCAAGTTTTCTCCTACGTATCTCCTCGTTTGATTCTCCTATTAAAGGACTGTTTATTTTACTTCCTGAGTCGTGCACTTTCTAACAGCCACATCCACCGTGACAGTCCTCAATTAATATTAGATAATGAAAGCTGATAATATTTATACCATTTATTATAATGACAAACATCAGTCATAACATTTTTTTATAAACCTTTTATAATAAATGTTTTCATTAAATCTATTTTTTACAATTCAATGAACAGTAACTCATCTTCAAAAGGCAACAGCAATTATGAAACAGTAAATGGAAAATATAGAAATAATAAAACAAGTGTATTAAATATCATCCTACCTAACTATATTTACATATTATGTGCATATTATTTACATACTAACTATAATTAGTGTTTGTTGCACGTCACAGATCACAACTGAGTGTCTCTTGCAAATAGGATGATTGCACTTTGTGCAAATGATGCCTGTTTTTACATCCCTTGCCAAGCACCTTCGGAAAAAATGTGCGAGTGTGTGTTTAAGAGAGAAACACAGTGCAAGACTTTTGCATTCTGGATATGTTACAATGTCTTCCCTTTATTTCTGATTTATTGATGTTATTTCACATTCTCAAAAAGTTCTCTGTTACAGTCTCACCAGTCTCACATTTCTCTATGTGTGTGTGTGTGTGTGTGTGTACGTACGTGTTTTCAAGAGAGAGACAGTGTGTGACTTTTGCATTTTGGACCCAATATCTCCCCTTTATTTGATTCATTGTGTGTGTGTGTTTATTTTTGTGATTTATGAGGACACAAATTTGTATAATGACACAGGTATTACACTGGTATTACATTTCATATGTCCTCATATTTAAAATAGCTTTAAAAACACACTAAATGTTCTATTAAAATGTAAAAATGCAGAATGTTTCCTTTGATGGGTAGGTTTAGGGGTAGGGTTAGTGTAAGGGGATAGAATGTACAGTTTGTACAGTATAAAAACCATTACGTCTATGGAATGTCCTCACTTAGCAAAACTAACCTGTGTGTGTGTGTGTGTGTGTGTGTGTGTGTGTGTGTGTGTGTGTGTGTGTGTGTGTGTGTGTGTGTGTGTGTGTGTATGTGTGTGTGTGTGTGTGTGTGTGTGTGTGTGTGTGTGTGTGTGTGTGTGTGTGTGTGTGTGTGTGTGTGTGTTCAAGAGAGAAACACAGTTTGAGACTTTTGCATTTTGGAACCAATCTCTCCCCATTTTTTTGATTCATTGATTTTATTTCACATATTCTCAATTTTCTCTGTTACAATCTCACAGTCTCATATTTCTCTATATGTGTGTGTGTGTGTGTGTGTGTGTGTGTGTGTGTGTGTGTGTGTGTGTGTGTGTGTGTGTGTGTGTGTGTGTGTGTGTGTGTGTGTGTGTGTGTGTGTGTGTGTGTGTGTGTGTGTGTGTGTGTGTCTTTTTTGCAATATTGATGGCTTACAGTCTCATGCTTTCATTGCTATGTGCTTTTTTTCTTAGATTGTGGATGAATAATTTATTTTATTTCACACATTTCCCAAAATTAGCTTTTACAGTGACGCACATTTATTAGTGTTCATATACCAAGTACCATAAAAGTCCCCACATTTCGTACCATTCCGATGCATAATGGAGATAATGGAGGCATAATGGAGAAAAATAAACCTTGGGAGAAACCAGGCTCAGTCGGGGTGCCAGTTCTCCTCTGGCCAATTAACAAACAGTATATGATTATTATTCTGGCAACTTTACAGGTCAGAAGTCATATTAGATCGGAATATTCGAAAGATCGGAGGCATCACGCAGGAGACGGGTTTATTGAGGATGACATGTTGATTAAAGGGGCACTTCAGCGCTGGGAAGATGAATGTGTATTTAAACTTGGTCATTTATGTAGTAGAAATGTGAAATTATTTTTGAATTTGGTGCCTTCTAGACTGAGAAAAGACAGAAAATGTATGTATATCGGTTGAATCAAAGATTCAATTACCTATTCGTAAACGACTGCCTCATTCTTGAATGAATCAGCCGTTTGAACGAATCTACTCAATGGCTCGCTCATTAAGACGGTCACCTGCCGCCACCTACTGCCGTTTTAGTTTAATGTTTAAACATTCTTTCCAACTTTTCTTTTTTGTATATTCAAAAAATTGTTAAAACAATCTCATAACATCATTTAATGCAGTTCTAATTTTCCAGTGTAAATTATTTAATTTGACTGGTAAAAGCCAGTGTCTTCTTTTAATTTAATTTATTGATAAAATCTAAGAATATAAAAGGAAAGCTGAAGCATAGCCTATATTTAATAAGATTAGGGGAAAATGCCCTTTATAAAAGGTAAAAATATCACAAATATGCAGATTTAAATATGTCAAAGCTGATTGAACACTGGTGAGAATATTGCTTCAGAATAAATTTTATTTACAATATCGAATTTTTTCCGGACAAGCTCATTTTTTACTCGGACAAGTGAATGACAGATTTACTTGTCGCGAACAAGCTTAATGTCGAACCCTAGACAACAAAGACAACAACTCCCAGAATGCACTTGCTTCGCTGCCCTACGAGGCCACTCCCTACACCGCCCCCACTGTCGTTTTGATCTTCATAATAACACAATAATTTCGTTCAGTTAGAGAATAAACACTACAATTAAAAACTGCACGTGTCTTTTCAATAAAGTGTGAGTGAGCCGAACGAAAGTCACGGAACAAACGCAGCAGGAGTCAGATCTCATTCATCACGAGAGCGAAGAGCTGAGCAGAGCAGAGCTGAGGTAAGCGCGGCAGTCATTCTCAGCGCGTGTCCAGTCGGGCGTGTTTTCAGATTGCATATGGAAGCTAAACTTTCATAGGAATTCATTGAAAAGTTGAAACACTAACTTTGCTCCGCACTGCTCTGTTATTAATGCCCGATCCGAGCGGCCGCGGGCGTGCACATTTACATTCTGTGAGTGAGATCCCACCCCTGTGGGCGAGTTGAAAACATGCGGAACTAGCTCCTTCAACTGGCTGTGACGATTTTTGCGTAATTCAATTTGCATAATTCTCTCGTCTCAGGGGGATGTGAGGGGGGAAAGTACCATAATTTGAATATACTACCGGGTTTCTACTGATACAAAGCTTAACGCTAAATCACTGAAGTAACCCTTAAAACAATTATTAAATAGGAATATTCGAAAGATCGGAGTCATCACGCCGGAGACGGGTTTATTGAGAATGACATGTCGATTAAACAATTATTAAATAGGAATATTCGAAAGATCGGAGTCATCATGCAAGAGACGGGTTTATTGTGGATGCCGTGTCGGTGAGGCAATTTCAGGGGGGAGTCTAATTGACACGGTCTCTGCAGACACTCTGTAGCAACATTAAAAAACAGTGATGTAATGTTTGTATACTTTGTAAAATATTAATGTACACTGCAACTGCTGTAAAAGGTAGCTTGCTAGCTACACTGTTTTAGGGCCAACTTTCACACTACTGAACAACGTAGTTAGGTTAGTAGTCTCTCTGGTTTAGTTAGTTTGAGCGTGGCAATATGTTTCTGTGTGTGCGAGTGTTACCTCTGATAGTTTCTGACACATCTGTTCCTCCCAGTCATCTTGGGGAGGCAATTCTGGAATCAGCACCCAGTCGGCTCCACACGCAAGAGCACTAACTAATGCTAGATATCTGCACACACATAAACACACTCGGTTTGATGCTGATTTTAAGTACAACACATGTTTCTCTTTTTGAGTGTTTCTATTCGAGGGTCTTACCCGCAGTGTCTACCCATGACCTCCAGCACAAAGGTCCTCTGATGGCTAAAAGACACACAATATGAATAAAAAAAAACTTGATTTATCTTTAATGAGATGCTTAAAGGGATGGTTCACCCAAAAATGAAAATTAGCCCATGATTTACTCACCCTAGGTCATCCTAGGTGTATATGACATTCTTCTTTCAGACGAATTGAATCAGGGTTAAATAAAAAAAAGTCCTGGCTCTTCCAAGCTTTATAATGGGAGTGACTGTTGCTCTGTTTTTGAAGTCCCTAAAAAATGCATCTGTCCTTCAAATATTACAGTCCTTAAAGGTCCGTTATTCGACGGACAGATGCATTTTTTATGGATTTCAAAAACAGAGCAACTATTACAGCTATTATAATGCTTGGATTAGCCAGGACTTTTGTAATGTATCTCCGATTTTATTCGTCTGAAAGAAGAATGTCATATACACCTAGGATGACTTGAGGGTGAGTAAATCATGGGCTAGTTTTCATTTTTGGGTGAACTATCCCATTAAAGTGTTCACAACCATGTCTAATGTATTTGATATTTAAAATGCATTTATTTTATGCATTTGGCAGACACTTTTATCCAAAGTGAATTGCATTTAATCAGTTCAACGAACCCATGACTTTGACATTGCTAGTGCCAGGGCCAGATTTATACATAGGCATTCTGGGCACATGCCTATGCTCGCATGTCCGGGGGGGTTCGGCAATTACAATGAGGAATTATTACAATTATTTCACTCCAATGGTAAAACACTAAGATATTAACTATATAAATTTTAAATATCATTCAGAAAATTATTTTTGCCTTTTTTCATAAATCATTACTATTGGTCACCCTTTACGTCTGTCTATGGGTTTTGCAAATATTTAACTACTGAAACGTAATTTTTTACTTGTGACTAAAACTCATAACTCCATTGGATCCTCAAACTGTCAGTCATAACTTCGCCCCTCTTCGATCATGAATGAAGTGCGGTACACAGTTTGGAGTGACTCTGCTCGTTTGCAATGCAAAAAGGTAAATAAGAATTGGTGGTTTGAATAAGTACAGCATTTTCTTTACTCAAGAAACGCTATATATATAAAGCTAATGTTTTATGTATTTGAAGAGTGGAGAAAAGAGTGTCTTAGTCTAGCATTTGTCATCAAGTCACAGTAAATACTGTCAAGTCTGTGTGAGAAGCACTTCATCTTTAATAACATGACATTTTGGACAAATTATGTCCATGAAAGTTGATGAAAGAGTAATGCATTGCACTTACTGCCGTTCTAATGATGGACAAAACATGTATGTCCTACATTTGCTGGTCAAAAACCTCATAACACGATTCAAGCTTGATCTTGATAGAATGAGGTCGACCGATATATCGGGCCAATATTTTTCAATTTGTAATATATCGGCATCTGCCGATATCCGTGTTTAGTAGCGTCGATTTAAAGTCAGGAACCGTTGGGAAACTTGCATAATGCTACAGCTGGTTGAAGGTTCGCTTACTTACAGTTAACTTTAAGGACTGTAGTCGAATACTATCAGTAGCTTGCTTGCTAACATATTAACCCCAATGTTATAAGTTCTGTTTTATTTTTCCTGTATCGGAGTCAGAGAATTTCACTCTGTGCGTGGGGTGGAGAAGGCGGCAGCTCTCTCAAACACTGCAGTGTGATTGAGGGCGAGGGCTACGTTACTCCGTCCCGCTCACAGACAGCACCGTGCTCGGAAACACAGAGTTGTCCTGACTCCTGGATTCTATTTTAATACCTTGCCTATTTAAATATTCAAGTGCACATAGATGCGAAAGTGCCCGCGTCTCTCAGTTTGGTTCTCGTGCGGTGCAGCAACACTAGCTTAAAAGAACACTAGCTTTTTTTGAAAATAGGCTAATTTTCCAACTCTACTAGAGTTAAACAGTTGAGGTTTACCGTTTTCGAATTCCATTCAGCCGATGTCCGGGTCTGGCTGTAGCACTTTTAGCATAGCTTAGCATAGATAATGGAATCTGATTAGACTCGCTCAAAAAAATGACCAAAGAGTTTTCAATATTTTTCCTATTTAAAACTTAACACTTCTGTAGTTACATTGTGTACTAAGACCGACAGAAAAGGAAAAGTTGTGATTTTCTAGGCCGATATGGCTAGGAACTAAACTCTCATTCCTGCGTAATGATCAAGGAACTTTGTGCTGTACCATGAGTTCAGCGGTGCAATGATATTACACAGCACCTTAAAATAGGCTAACTTCCGTCAACATAACCAATGTGACAACCTGCTTGCACAGAGAGCGTGCTGGGGACTATTTTCAGGCGCTGTGTAATATCATTGCACCGCTGCACCCATGGTACAGCACAAAGTTCCTTGATTTTTACACAGGAATGAGAGTATAGTTCCTATATGTCTTATCGAGTAGCATCGTAAACATAGTCCAAAAATGTATTTTGTCTGTCACAATATGAGGTAAATCTGGCCCTGGCTAGCGCCATGCCATGCTCTACTGTTGGACAACAAAAATGTTTGCAAAATTAAATTAATTGGAACAATTTTTTATATTTTAATTGTTAGCATATACCTTTGTGCAGTGGTCATTATGGCGTCCACCACCTCTATGATCCTGTGCAGTGCTGAGTCAGTGCCAATGGTCATATCTGTCCCGCAGAAATCATTGTCTATTGAGCCAACCATCCCAACAATATGTAACGTAGAATGAGTTTGGGCAGCCTCTTCACTGATTTGACCTGGGAGAGAGAAACCATCATAGATACAGAGAAAAATACACAGGTGTTATGTTATTCAATACAGTTACAGATGACAAATCTTGGTCCCATGTATAAGCTCCTCCTACTCTGCTACCTGACTGGACAAGCTCATTCAACAGTCCGCTCCACTCCTCCCTGAAGAGATTAGCTCCGGTCAAACTGCCATCTCCACCAATCACACACAAGTTAGTGATGCCATGCTGCACCAGGTTTAGAGCAGCACGCAAACGTCCCTCGTGGGTACGGAAATCCTTGCAACGGGCGCTGCCAATCACAGTGCCACCCTGCACACACACAGTGACATTAAGAAATAGGCTACACTGTTGTCACATAAAATCACAGATAATATTACTTATGGATCATCCATCGCACCAGAAATGGAAGGTAATGAAAGTCTTGATTTCAAGCAGTATTTGATGCATACAGAAAATGGGTATATTTGCAATGTGTGCATACTATATACTAATATACATGCAGTTCATCTACATTCATTATGAGACAAACTAGAGCTGCACGATTAATAAATTAATAAATTGCAATGGATGTGTAAATTAACCATTGACAAGTAGATCACATTTAAAAAATTGTATATATATATATATATATATATATATATATATATATATATATATATATATATATATATATATATATATATATATAAAATTATATTAATTATAATATTTCAATCATGACAACTCTCGGAGTGAAATAGATTCAACCAGCATTTTATTAGCATAGAGCATGGAATGTACATAGGCTTGATTTTGGCGGACGAGATCTGCTACACTGCTGCTGCTGCTACTGCTGCTGAGCAAATACATAATATTCAGCTTAGTCAAGACAACAACAAGGAAGGCTGCTACAGAATGATGTAACCCCCAAGCAGATCTCTACAGGTGGCGCTGGGGAGGAGGTGGGATTATCGGAGTTCTCATAATTGCGCAGCATGCGGATAGTTGCTAGGATACAGTGTAAGTAAAGCCATATAGATGAGGAAGTACCTCCAATTGGTTGGTGTTGTACAACTTAAAGAACCAATTGGCGATTAATAGTTTCATGACGGAACTTTGTATTAAATCTTTTTGAAAAATTAAATATAGAAAAATATTATATTATTCTCTCTCATATAACTATATGAGTAATAAATCTAGTAATAAATAATAATAGTTAATAGTAATAATAATAATAAATCTAGCTTAATTGTCATGATTCCAGCCTGTGTTTCCCTGTCTTGTGAAGTCTCTTTTTTTATTTCCTGTCTTGTCATGTTTTGTAGTCCTTTGTAGTTTTTCATGTTGATTAGTTCTCCAAGGTGTTTCCCATTTAGCCACTCCTTGTTATCTTGTTATCCTTGTTTCCCTTTGTGTATTTATACCTCTGTGCTTCAGTTGTTGTTTGTCGGTCGATATACTCCTGTATGTGTGTTCTTGTCGTTGCACTCCTGCCTGTTTTGGATACCCTTGTTCATGAATTTTCTGTTAATGTTGTTTGTTATTAAATCGTTCATGCTGCACTTGGATTCTCACTCAGCTTCATCACTGATCACACGGTACAGATCGACCGACCACAATCCAGCAGCAAGAATCCTGTGTCTCCGTCAAGAAGATCGTCCTATCGAGGACTATGTAGAGGACTTTATTGAGCTGGCACATTTGACTTTAATGGACGAGGTATGCCCAATGAAATTTTTCCGGGGAGGACTAACTGAGCCGCTCAGTTTGATCATGCCTTTGCATGATCCTAATTGGTCTCTGAAAAATCCAGAGCCCAGGGACGTCTCCTGTCTCCATCCAGAACCCAGTGACGTCTCCGTCCAGAGCCCAGTGACGTCTCCTGTCTCCGTCCAGAGTCCAGCGACGTCTCCTGTCTCCGTCCAGAGCCCAGTGACGTCTCCTGTCTCCGTCCAGAGCCCAGTGGCGTCTCCTGTCTCCGTCCAGAGCCCAGCGAGGTCTCCTGTCTCCGTCCAGAGCCCAGTGACGTCTCCTGTCTCCGTCCAGAGCCCAGTGACGTCTCCTGTCTCCGTCCAGAGCCCAATGACGTCTCCTGTATCCGTCCAGAGCCCAGTGGCGTCTCCTGTCTCCGTCCAGAGCCTAGCGACGTCTCCTGTCTCAGTCCAGCCACTGCCCAGCATCCAGGGATGGCTCCAGCCACTGCCCAGAGTCCAGGGATGGCTCCAGCCACTGCCCAGAGTCCAGGGATGGCTCCAGCCACTGCCCAGAGTCCAGGGATGGCTCCAGCCACTGCCCAGAGTCCAGGGATGGCTCCAGCCACTGCCCAGAGTCCAGGGATGGCTCCAGCCACTGCCCAGAGTCCAGGGATGGCTCCAGCCACTGCCCAGAGTCCAGGGATGGCTCCAGCCACTGCCCAGAGTCCAGGTATGGCTCCAGCCACTGCCCAGAGTCCAGGGATGGCTCCAGCCACTGCCCAGAGTCCAGGGATGGCTCCAGCCACTGCCCAGAGTCCAGGGATGGCTCCAGCCACTGCCAAGAGTCCAGGGATGGCTCCAGCCACTGCCAAGAGTCCAGGGATGGCTCCAGCCACTGCCAAGAGTCCAGGGATGGCTCCAGCCACTGCCAAGAGTCCAGGGATGGCTCCAGCCACTGCCAAGAGTCCAGGGATGGCTCCAGCCACTGCCAAGAGTCCAGGGATGGCTCCAGCCACTGCCAAGAGTCCAGGGATGGCTCCAGCCACTGCCAAGAGTCCAGGGATGGCTCCAGCCACTGCCAGAAATGGCTTTGTTCCTCGTCCCTGTCCTGAAGGGGAGATTCCGAGAGGACCCCACGTCCCGTCCCCAGTCAAGAGAGGACTCCGCCTACTGTCCGCAGTCCAGAGAGGACTCCGCCTCCCGTCACGAGTCCAGAGAGGACTCCGCCTCCTGTCCCCAGTCCAGAGAGGACTCTGTCTCCTGTCCTTGTTCCAGAGTCAGTAGGGCCTCCCAATAAGTTTTTTTTGTTCTACCCATCTATGGAGGCTGGCCCTGAGGGGTCTGTGCCGCCATGGCTCCCTGAACTGCCCGAGCCGCCATGGCTCTCTGAAATGCTCCACGGCCCAGGTCCGCCCACGCTCCCATCGATGCCATGCCAGGGTCCTTGTCCTGTTGCCCTCCATGGGCCTGGACCACCATCCCTCCCCCGTTCGGACTCCGATCCACCACCCTCCTGGACTTTTTTTGTTTTGTTTCATGAGCGTCTGGAATAATGCGGGGCTCTGTCATGATTCCATCCTTTGTTTCCCTGACTTGTGAAGTCTCTTTTGTTATTTCCTGTCTTGTAATGTTTTGTAGTCCTTTGTAGTTTTTCATGTTGATTAGTTCTCACAGGTGTTTCCCATTTAGCCACTCCCTCTTGTTATCTTGTTTCCCTTTGTGTATTTATACCTCTGTGCTTCAGTTGTTTGTCGGTTTCTCCTGTATGTGTGTTCTTGTCGTTGCACTCCTGCCTGTTTTGGATACCCTTATTCATGGATTTTCTGTTAATGTTGTTTGTTATTAAATCTTTCATGCTGCACTTGGATTCTCACTCAGCTTCATCACTGCTCACACATTACATTAATCTAGATATTTCTGCAAATATTGATGGATCTGATGACAAAAATTGTATGTGATGTTCCTCATTTGTAAGTCACTTCGGATAATGCAAATAAATGTACATGATTTCATCATCTTGCTAGGTTGCAAGGCTCCATGCACAATATAATGCAACATTAAAAACAGTGATGTGCTGTTTTCCCCTTCTGAATCATGGGAGATTCATGACCTCTATTGTAAACAAAAACAAAACCAGATTCTCAGTTTATCCAGAATCGTGCAGCTCTATGCAACAACCCTGCAATGTATCTTCCCTATGTTCGATCAATTTTGTGTGCTATTTTAGCTTTTAATTTAGTACGGAAATTTGCTTACCACTTGTAACATACTGGAAACACTTTCCCATGATGCCTCTTTGATGTTGTCACCACCGTCCACCATGCCCTGGTAGCCCTGAGCGGGAAAAAAACATTTATTGTGACACCATGAATAAGCTGAATTCATTATCCTTCCTACCGAGGCAAAATAGACACCCTTTGTCTGTCGCAAGCTTTCATGTGTGTCCTTTGAGATCCATAAAAACAAAGCTGCTTGTTGGAATACTTTATTTATCACTGCGCAACAAATGCCATAGATGCCGCCATGAAATGACTACAGGGGGTAACATAGGGTTGTTCGAGACTTGATCAGGGCACACCTGTCCTCAGCCTTAACCACTACATTGCAGCATAGTTAAAGTCACCATGAAATCAAAATGGACAATTCTATTTTTTTTTGTGGAATATTGCAGTATTTACTGTAAGTGATTTATCTGTGCACATCATTATTTTTTTAATTCATGTGGCCTCGCAATCTGTGATCAAAATAACCTCCCCTCCATCTTACATCGAGATCTCTTCTCTGATGACGTGACATGAGGGCGGGACAACTGTCACTCAAATGAGATCTACCAATAGAAAACCACAACCATCCAACATTACATTGTTTCTTGTTTGAGAAGCCGTTGTGGTGAAAAATCAGGTCCTCCTTAAAATCGGTCTCTGTTAGGACCCCAAGTGATCTCATTGGCTCAGATTACTTTTAATTGGTACTCTCTTTAGCGCCTGATTACAATTCCTACAAAATCATGTTATAATATATGCTGTTTAACTACATTATAATGATCATTAATGTCTGTATATAGCTTATGTACTATAGCATACAGAAACCCAATTAGCCCGAAAGCTTAGTTTAAGCATGCATTTGCACTTACCCTACATATATTCACAATCATCTTTCATGACAGAATCTTTGGGATAAAAAAATATTTGAAGTGTAATTTGATTGTTTAGTTTGTCTCGCGCCATTAGAATACATGGAGAGGCGGGGTTATAACTGCTATACTGGGACCAACCACCTGGGGGCGATCGAGACATTTTGGCTTCAGTTTTCAACACAAGTGCGGCACGCTTGGTCACAATAGACAAGAAAAGACTCTCAACTTACGTTTAATGTTGTCTTTAAACAGTCAATGTCATACATGCATTTCACAGAGCATACATAGGAATATATGGGTTCATATAGACAGACATTTAGATCTTGGGAATCAAAAGAAAAATCACCTCATGGACGAAATAAACTTTTGCCCCTACGTAGATTCCCATTCTGACCACTGCCCTCACAGCGGCATTCATTCCTACATGAAGAAATACAGAAAAGACTGGTGATTTACAAATTCGGATGCACCAAAACAGTCATTTTAAACAATCAACAAAAATCAGACCATTTGTGGCACAAATAGAGGAACGAAAGGTGGAGGCTCTGTTCAGTATGTTGCCTAAAGTGCTGTGATCTGACAAGTTTAATCAAGCATCCATTCCTCTGAGGCTATTTCCAGCCTAACCCATAGTGATGGGAGGGCTGCTGCCAGGAAACCGTTGCTAGGAAACATATGCCATCACCATATGTACAGAAAAGGGTCAAAAGTAAAGTGACCAGACGTCCCCGGAAATGTCTCAGTTTTACAGCTTGTTCAAAACAACCCGCAGCTGAATATAGGAACAATCGTGTGGTGATTATTTTCACCAGCAGAAGGCGCTGTGAGATACGCTGACTCTACATGGTCGCGCGCGCGCCGCAACTAACGTTACTTCATGAAGAACGTAACCGAGAGCAGAGCGCCATTATCGTCAAATATCAAAAGAAACATCGTTATCGCTTTCAAGTTAGTAACATACTAACTATTCATGTTAAATTAAAGTAATTTGTAGCCGATGTGCTTAATAACAGAGCCTCAACAGGGTGCGGGATTGTTTTGTTCCCAAAACTTACGTAGTCACAAAAGCAGTGATTGCCACGTACACTTCTGAACTATAAAAAACCTTAACAATTACACTTGCAACAAATACATGTGCAGAATACACCTACTTTCTGCTTAAAATAAGCCTAAAATGCCAATTAACGAGTATTTTCAAGCACAAACGTAACAAAACATTTGACGTAAAAAAAAGAGTAATTTATATAGTATAAACTTGTGGAAATAAAAATATAAAATTATAAAATTGTTATTTATCATATTTATGCTGTTTTATTTTTGTAATGTGCTTTTGTTAAGTCATGTTATAATATTTTTTTTGGAACTGCTTGTTATATTTACAATGGTTTTTATTTTGCAGGTGCGTTGAATTGTATTAATAAATCCAGACCAAAAATCCTAATAATCTAACTAAATCATAATAATTAGTAATGTTAAAATAATATAGGGAGCCCACAACAACAACAAAATCATTAAACAATTTATTGTCCCTGTTTTTAATTCAAAGATATTTTGACCACTCAAATAGGAAATGTCCCCGGTTTCCATTTCATAAATCTGCCTGGTCACCTTAGTCAAAAGTGGAAACAGGGGTTGCTGCACTGCAGCAGTAGCTACTTTAAATACACCATTTTCCTATGAACTCCCTTTATGTAATACATTCTTGTAGGCCTATATAAATAAATATACAACTATTGTCAGGCTGGTGCAGGAAATGTGCATACGCATTCAAGATTAAACAAACAGATAATGTTTCTGTGGAGAATACAAGTGTCTGTTCTGAGATGTGGCGTATAATAGCCTACGGATAAAGGGAGTCGGACATTGCATCACAGAGCAAAATAACGCGCTGTGCCCTCTTTAGTTCTCTCGTAAACATGCGCTTTTATAGAGAGTGCATGTATTGAACGGAAACGATTATCCGAGGCTTGTGATCCGCGCGCACTCATGCATGGGATCCCGTCGGTTTTTTCCCACGTGATCACGGAATCATGGGAGCCTCGCACTTGCCTGCCATCACGTAGATGCGCACTCATTCTTCACCATCGTATATTCATTGTGATGACACATAGCAAAGATTACACGTGACGCGCATAAAGATGCACAGGGAACACATCTACAGACGGCCAAAAAGCAAAGCGAATTTTCATTCATTTTCATTCATTCATGATTTAGGCTAACCGTATAGCAAAGCCAATGCCCGCATCAAATAAAACGCATGACATAACGTAAATGCTGCGCCATAAATATTTTTTTTTTCCATTTGCGTTGAAAGTCGCTCGTGCGCACCCGGTTTACGCGTTGTCATGACGCCCGAGAGCAAGACTTGCAGCGATGCAAGTTCATTATTTTAATAAACTATGTGTTAGATTATTGCGTTTTAACCCTAAAATATTTAATCTATTCATTAACATATTATAGTCTAATTATCCGGGTTTTTTTCTTCAGTCATTAACGAATGAAAACATTTAGCAATCACTATAAAAGTATTGATAAAGTCAGTTCAGCGTCATTCAAGCCAGGAACTGCGCACCTTTATCATCTGTTGCACTGCTGTTTTGCCTATATGTGTTAGATCAATAGATGTAAACAGGTCAATCTGCCACCGTGATGTCGACCAAGTGCACATATGACATCCTAATCGGTTTGTTAAAAACAAAAAAAAATACCTTGAGCATCTCCACCACTTGTCAAGACGCCAATGGTCTTCCCTGCTCCAGAGAGGTTCTCGATGAATTTTCTACTGTCCGGCATTATTATTTCACGGATGTCTTTGCGAACAGAGTAATGTCTTTAATTCCTGGTTGAAGTAAGAGCAATCCAAAGCAAACTGGAGAGGATAAAAGGCTCCGTCACACAACTTCTCCTCCGGTGTCGAACGTGCGCTCCGGTAGGCTGAACAACTACCGCCCCATTCTGGATTGACAGCCGCGCCAGGCAATAGTCCCGCGAATCACGTCTCATCTGGACGGGTTGTGACCAATTGCTGCCCAAAGTTAGGATTAAAGAAGTGACAAGGAAGTCCTACTTCGCTTTCATCAAGTTTAGAGTTTTTCTAAAACAATTCACATAGTAGCTAAAGATCCAGCGTAGCTACTCTAAATGTAACGCGGTACTCTTCCATCAATCTTGCTGCAAAAAAACAGCAATCAAGTTAGTCATTACGGAAGTACGCACTTGTTTAACGAAGACAAACTATATTCATATGCATTTGTGTTCTAGTAACTTAATAGAATAGCCTACTATATATAGAACACCTGCATAGCTGCCGTAATCCAGTGAACAAAAGGTGAACCTGTCAACTGTGAGCATGTGTAAACAGACAGTGAAATTCTTACAGAACTCACTTACACAGGTGTGACCTTGACATTTTCAATCGGAGAGAATTTATGTGTATGAGCGAGAGAGATAGAGAGAGAGAGATAGAGAGAGAGAGAGAGAGAGAGAGAGAGAGAGAGAGAGAGAGAGAGAGAGAGATAGAGAGAGAGAGAGAGAGAGAGAGAGAGAGAGCGCACTACCACAGACAAATGGGTTTGTGAGGACTTACAACAAAAAAAGTGCTTACCAGTGCTGACAGTAAACACTAGATAAACAAACTAATGTATATTATGTCAATAGACTATAGATTTTAACATTAGAAATTAACATGTCTATACGTTCTAATTGATATTTTAATTGACATTTGTAATATGTCAAGAAGATGTTGAGTCTTTAAAACGAGTGCGCAACAATGGAACTGCATCACTGAGTGCAACAGGAAACAATTTCCGGTTAAGCCACTTATTTCATTACTCAACTTTTAAATTACAGCCATTCTTTCTGAAGTAGAAAGCAGTGTCTTAAAGGTGCAGTAAGCGATTTCTAAGAACGTGGAGCAACACAACAACACACTTGTAGCCGATCAGTAGTAATGAGACTGACACAGACGTGAAGAAATTGTTGAATAAAGTTTTTTGTAACTTCGTAAAATTAAAGTTGAACCCCTTTAGTCACATCATAGACTATTTTAGCAACGTCTTTCCTACCTTTCTGGGCCTTGAAAGTGTTTTATGGTACAATGTTGCCATATGGCAACAATTCATTTCTACTCATTTCCATGTTATTCAGAAATACAATAAATTGCACAATGGGAATTAAAAGGGCAAGCCTTAAGGTAGGCAGTGATGTGCTGTTTTTAAGTAAAATGACATTTTAATGTCCCTCCAAAACTCTCTTGCCCCCGGTCACCCTCACACGGACGACACCTGTTCAAGAGCTCCAGAAATTGCTCTATTAACCTAATTTCTAAAAATCTCTTCTCAAGGGGCTTTTTTTTTTTTGTAGTATTTTGGATAAGTAAATTAGATTTTATTCACAAATCAACTTTGTCTACTGTTGAGAAAATATCAATGTTGCCATTTGGCAATGCTGTACCACAATGGAAAAACAGGTACATGAATTTCCCCATTGGGATTTTTTATACAAAGAATAATTATATCATTGCATTTATTTGTTTATTTAA
This sequence comes from Gobio gobio, assembly GCF_949357685.1. NCBI lineage: Eukaryota > Metazoa > Chordata > Actinopteri > Cypriniformes > Gobionidae > Gobio > Gobio gobio. The sequence goes on from NC_137102.1 coordinate 51,505,250, forward strand.
AGTGTTTATTGTAGTATAGTTGTGTTTATGTATAAGTAACAAAAATTATTTCTTCTTTTCAGAAAATGAATACAGCAATATTTTAAGGAAATGGCAATAGGAAGAGTGCAGAGTTAGCTCTTCCACGTGATGAGAGTGAGGATGAGTTAGCCAAAGTATAGGGAACAATAGGGATTAAATGATAGGGATCTACTTAAAGGGTTACTTTAGCGGTAGTATATTGGAATTATCGTACTTTCCCCCCTAATGTCCCCCTGAGACGAGAGAATTATGCATTTTATTTCTGGAAAAAATACTCTGATAACGCAAATATCGTCATTTTGCATCATCGGAGGATTTTTTGGCCAGAGGCTATAGAGACTACAGCCAGTAGAAGGAGCTAGTTCCGAATGTTTTCAACCCGCCCACAGGGGTGGGATGTCACTCACAGAATGTAAATGCGCATGGCCGCTTAGCTTTGGCATTCATAACGGAGCGGTGTGGAGCAAAGTGAGTGTTTCAACTTTTCAATCAATTCCAATGAAAGTTAAGCTTCCATAGGCATGAGCTGATAACGCGCCAGACTGGACACGCGTCGTGAATGACTGCCGCGCTTACCTCAGCTCTGCTCAGCTCTTCAATCTCGTGATGAATGAAATCTGACTCCTGCTGTGTTTGTGCTGTGACTTTCGTTCGTCTCACTCACACTTTATTGAAAAAACACGTTCAGTTTTTAATTGTAGTGTCTGTTCTCTGACTGAACTAAATTATTTTATTACTATGAAAATCAAAATGACGGTGGGGGCGGTGTCATGGTGGGCAAGTGATTACTAGTGGCCGTGGCTTTGGGAGTGGCCTCATTGGGCAGCGAAGCAAGTGCATTCTGGGAGTTGTTGTCTTTCATCCACATGAGACATTTTCTGTCTTTTCTCAGTCTAGAAGGCACCAAATTCAAAAATAATTTCACATTTCTACTACATAGATGACCCAGTTTAAATACACATTCATCTTCCCAGCGCTGAAGTGAGATCCATAATGAGCCTGGAAATAGCAAATGCTCCTCAGAGTTAAAGCTGCCCATGACACTGCCCGATTTATTCAGAATTATAAAAAAATCCTGACGGAGTTGATGCAAAGTGAGGACACAACTTTTATAGCTATTTTTTAATGGAAAATATAATTCAATATTTACTTGTTGTATTGTTTAATATCTTAAAGATTTCTGCCTTTTAATGTAACTGTATTTTTTAATTTGTTGCATTTTTAAACACTTTGTTTGGCAGTTTTACATTGTGACGTCACGCTGAGGACAGGTTAAATTACATGCGTTTCCAAGTAGAGTGTACTTTTAAAATAATACTAAAGAAATTATTTAAAAGAATGAGCAATAACTGTCCTGAGTATACAAATTTCCCTTAGATGTAACTTTTTAAGCATTTTTATTGTGTTGACATTCTTACTTTTTAACATAAATATGGCTTTTGTGTTTGGGACATGTGTTGTCCCTTATCTCAAGAATCAGTGATATACATCTATCAATTTCTAAAAATAAAAAAAAAGTGTGCATTTAAATAGAAAAGAACATCATAATGTTATAGAAAAACAACTTTTCTGACCATTGTGGTACAGAGTTGCCCTAAGTAATATGTGTTTGATTTAGACTGCCAAAAAAACCTGGACATTTTCAGGGCTCTGCTCCTAGTCAACCCTTATCTTATACTTGAGGAGACAAGTGGTTTGAATTAAAAATAAAAAAAAATAGAGAGATAGAAAAGGCATGTTTTTCTAACATTACATGACTATAAATAGAAACTGGGGGCCCTACAGTGGTCAGGCCGCACTGTATATGGCAAGGATCCCGCTGTTCAGCTTCTTCTGACAGTCTCTGTCCTCACGACCTGATGCTCTTTAGAAAGCCCTTTTGAGGCCTCTTTCCCAGTCCATAAATCAGTCCTGCCATAAAGAATGTTTAAATCTTTGAAAAAGAGGACGGGTCTTGTTTATGAAAAAAAGAGTAAGTGAGTGAGTGTTTGAGTGTGTGTGCATTCTGTTTTTATACTTATCTCCCTACCTCTGCTTCTCAGTCAACCTAAGGGTGGGACGTCCATCTGAAACACAGGACTGACCCGTACACAAAGCACTAAGACAAAGAGAAGAGAGCAAGAGCAAGTGCAGCATGACATGCCTAGCAGTTGCTACAGGTCAGGCAGTGACCGTGATCAGAGTAATCCTGCCGGTAATCAAAGGCCAGAGTATCTGGTGCAGAACACATATTAATACATTCTGACAATTTAATCCCTTAACTTATTCCACTCAATACCCATTTCAACTAAACATGATCTACATACGTTTTACAGTGGGGAGAACAAGTATTTGAAACACTGCCGATTTTGCAGGTTTGCCCACTTACAAAGCATGTTTAGGTCTGTCTATTTTTATCATAGGTACACTTCAACTGTGAGAGACGGAAAATCCAGAAAATCACATTGTATTATTTGTAAGAAATTAATGATTTTATTGCATGACTGTTAGTTTTTCTTTAAGAAGCCCTCCTGTTCTCCACTCATTAGTTGTATTAACTGCTCCTGTTTGAACTTGTTACCTGTTTAAATGACACCTGTCCACACACTCAATCAAACAGACTCCAACCTCTCCACAATGGCCAAGACCAGAGAGCTGTGTAAGGACATCAGGGATAAAATTGTAGACCTGCACAATGCTGGGATGGGCTACAGGACAATAGGCAAGCAGCTTGGTGAGAAGGCAACAACTGTTGGCGTAATTATTAGAAAATGGAAGAAGTTCAAGATGACAGTCAATGTCCCTCGGTCTAGGGCACCATGCAAGATCTCACCTCGTGGGGCATCAATGATCACGAGGAAAGTGAGGGATCAGCCCAGAACTACATGGCAGGACCTGGTCAATGACCTGAAGAGAGCTGGGACCACAGTCTCAAAGAAAACCATTAGTAACACACTATTCCGTCATGGATTAAAATCCTGCAGCGCACCCAAGGTCCCCCTGCTCAAGCCAGCGCATGTCCAGGCCCGTCTGAAGTTTGCCAACCACCATCTGGATGATCCAGGGGAGGAATGGGAGAAGGTCATGTGGTCTGATGAGACAAAAATAGAGCTTTTTGGTCTAAACTCCACTCAGGTCAGGTCAACTTTATTATCCCCAAGGGGCAATTTGTTTCACAGCCAGCAGTAATACAATCAACAAAAACAACACACAACACACAAGGGAATAATAATAATAATTTATCTACAATAATTTAAAAAAAACTAATAGCAGCTGGTACAAAGGAATTTTTAAGTCTATTAGTCCTACAAAGTGGTAAATAATATCTGAGAGTAGAAGGTAACAACTTAAAAACATTATTCTGCAAGGGATGGCTGGTATCTCTCATCATTAACTCAGCCTTCCTCAGAGTCCTGGCTTTACACAAACTATTCAAATCATTCAGACTGGTGCCAAAAATCTTACCACACACTTTAACAATGCCCTGTAATCTATTTCTGTTTTTGGGATTAAGTGACCCATACCAACACACACAAATGAAAAAGTAATAATAGACTCAATAAAACATTTTCATAAAAGTACTGTCCACATCAAAACCACAAAGCTTCCGTAAAAAATGCATACGCTGGTGGGCTTTATTGCACACAGCATCCACTTGAGCCTCAAAAGTGAACTTTTCGTCTATTACAGTACCAAGGTATTTACATTGATGTACAATCTCAACATCATGATCATTTATAGCCACAGGAGAGATGGCTGTACGATTCTTCCGGAAATCTACAATCTTCTCTTTAGTTTTTAATACATTAATATCCAAAAAGGACAAATTGCACCAATCAATAAAATCTGTCAATACAGAACCATGATCAGTATCCTCATTATTAAGCAGGGAAACAATCACCGAATCATCCGCAAACTTAATGATATGACGCCTTTCTAGTTGCGTCTGACACTCGTTGGTATAAAGCACAAATAAAAGAGGTGAAAGGACACATCCCTGAGGTGACATCAGATAAAACACCATTTACCTTCACACGTTGAGACCTATTGGTTAAGAAATCCATCAGCCAACATACCGATCCAAAATCAATATTATGAACACTCTCTAACCTTTCTGCTAGGATACGAGGTTGGATACAATTAAAGGCTGATGAAAAATCAATAAAAGTTTTTGCGCCCTCAAGGTGTGCCAAAATTGCATCTTCAACACCCCTACCTGACCTATAGGCAAACTGAAGGTCTAGATTTGCCTGTACCATGGTCAAATGTGCATCCTTAACAATCCTCTCAAAGGTTTTCATCATCAGAGAAGTAAGTGCTGCTGGCCTGTACTCATTTAAAGATTCTGGTACATCATTCTTAGGCACAGGTACAATAATAGATTCCTTCCAAAGACGAGGAACCTTATGAAAGCTAAATGACATTCTAATAATGAAACACATAAATATCCGCCAGTTGTTCCACACAATTTTTAAGAATATGTGCTCCAATACCATCTGGGCCAGGGCTTTTCCTCTCTTTTACACCCGAAAAAGTTTTAAAATCGTATCCTTATCAACATTAACACTAACATAAGCACAGCAGCATTGTTAAAAACGGCCTGTTCCTGACTAAAGTTATGGCTATTAAAACGATTATAAAAAACATTCAGATCATTAGAAAGATCAAAATCGAGCTTTCCATCAAGAGAAATGTGGATTTTTTTTTAATGCATGCCCATCATGGATTTCACCCCCTCCCATGCAGGACGGGAATTTCCAGTACTTAACATATCCTCCACTTAATCCTTATAATTAAGCCATGCCAGTTAAATTTAACTTGTTTTTGTAGTACCTTATACTGAGTCACATCCCCTTGATTAAAACAATTATTTCTCTGGATAATTGTAATTTTTACAGATTTAGTGACCCATGGTTTATTATTTTGGTAAATGATATCCTTTGAAGCCTTTGCACAGTTTTAAAGGGTTAGTTCACCCAAAAATGAAAATTCTGTCATTAATTACTCACCCTTATGTCGTTCGAGACCCGTAAGACCTCCGTTCATATTCGGAACACAAATTAAGATATTTTTGTTGAAAGCTGATGGCTGAGAAAGGCTTCAGATAGGCCTCCATTGGCATTCAGTACACTTATACTCCCAAGACCGATAAAAGGCACTTAAAATGTCGTTACAAAGTCCATCTCACCACAGTGACTCTACAATAATCTTACGATGCGACGACAATAGTTTTTGTGCGCAAAAAAAAATCAAAATAACACCTTTATCCAGCTTGTTATTGCCTTCCGCGTGTGCCTCCACGACGCATGCGCGAGAATATGACGTAGCGCCGGGGTTCGGGAATCCATGAAATGCACACTCTAACCCCATTTTGAGCACTACGCCGAGACCTAAAGCACGATCAATGTAGAATCCAACAGCTGAGATACGCATGTCTTCCTCTGATTGTAAACAAATCACTTCTGGGTCATCTGTCCGAACGCCGGATCTGCGTCATATTCTCGCATCTGCGGGAACTCCCTTGGTAAGTAATAGGGTCGTAGAAATACAGATAAAAGCCTGACGACCACTGTATTACACCAACTTTTGTTAACGTAAAGACATAATCCTCCACCAAGTGATTTAACCGTCACAGTTGGATCTCTGTCCAAACGATAGGGTTCCCCAGATAAGAGTCTTGTTCGTTGAGCCATGTTTCCGTGAAAGCGAGAAGACATGCTCCTCTATACTCATTTGCCCGAAGCTCATCCAGTTTATTTCGGATTGACTGAACATTAGCCAGCATAACTGTAGGGAGAGGTATACGGCGATGGCCTTGTCTCTTCAATATCTGGCTCACACCACCGCGGCTCCCCCTCTTCCTCACCCCTTTCGGTTTGGATACCCATTCTCGGTTTGCCGTGGTAGATTCCGACTAGATCATTTCTGCTGGAAACGCCGCCAGAGGATCCACAGTACCCTGTCCAGAGTTTCGTAAGAGTAGCAGAAACTCACGGCTATACGACAGAGGTTCACTCGCATGAAACACTTAAAAAGTAGCAAAAAACGTTTAAAAAAAGAAAAGGTCCGTCATATTAAAAACTGCACGCACGCTTCCCAAACTGCTGCTGCGTGTCGCCATGCACAGCGCCACAATATTGACTATTCCCACACCATCCCAACCGTGAAGCATGGCGGTGGAAACATCATTCTTTGGGGATGCTTTTCTGCAAAGGGGACAGGACAACTGTACCATATTGAGGGGAGGATGGATGGGGTCATGCATCGCGAGATCTTGGCCAACAACCTCCTTCCCTCAGTAAGAGCATTGAAGATGGGTCGTGGCCAGTGATGGGAATAACGGCGTTACAGATAAACGGCGTTACTAACGGAATTATTTTTTTCAGTAACGAGTAATCAAACGAATTACTGTTTCTCCCGTTACAACGCCGTTAGCGTTACTGAGGGAAAAAATGCGGCGTTAGTCGCGTTACTATAATTGAGCTCACAGAAGCGCTTTTCATCCGAACAGGCTCTCTGTCAGTCGGACCTGCAACGTGTGTGCGTGTGCGCGCGCACCAGCCATGCGTGTTGGGGGTGGGTTGGGTGGTACACATAACTGATGATGATTGGTGGGTGGAAGACAAGGTTGAAGTTGATAGGTTGAGTTCACACCTATTTTTTTCACGGTCTATGGTTCACACACACACACACACACACACACACACACACCTATGACGCACACGCATATGCACATTCAGCGATGGTCCAACGACTTCAAAGGTAGCTTTTCGCAAATCGCAAAAAATAAAAACCCAGGTGATAACGTGAGCTCCACTACCAAAGGAAAGTATAGTACTGATAATATTTACACAATATTTGTCTCTCACATTGTCCCACAGCAACATTACAATAGTGCACATTAATGTACAATGTTTTATAATAATAATTTATTCTATTTAGTGTCCAATTCATTCATTTAACATATCTAATATTGGGGGCATCCAAGTTATTTGACATATTTGAACATTTGGAAAGAAAAAAAAAAAGTAACGCAGTAATTACTTTCCCTGGTAATTAGTTACTTTTATAATGATGTAACTCAGTTACTAACTCAGTTACTATTTGTAAGAAGTAACTAGTAACTATAACTAATTACTTTTTTAAAGTAACGTGCCCAACACTGGTCGTGGCTGGGTCTTCCAGCATGACAACGACCCGAAACTCACAGCCAGGGCAACTACGGAGTGGCTCCGTAAGAAGCATCTCAAGGTCCTGGAGTGGCCTAGCCAGTCTCCAGACCTGAACCCCATAGAAAATCTTTGGAGGGAGCTGAAAGTCCGTATTGCCCAGCGACAGCCCCGAAACCTGAAGGATCTGGAGAAGGTCTGTATGGAGGAGTGGGCCAAAATCCCTGCTGCAGTGTGTGCAAACCTGGTCAAGAACTACAGGAAACGTATGATCTCTGTAATTGCAAACAAAGGTTTCTGTATCAAATATTAAGTTCTGCTTTTCTGATGTATCAAATACTTATGTCATGCAATAAAATGCAAATTAATTACTTAAAAATCATACAATGTGATTTTCTGGATTTTTGATTCATTTTTGATTCATCAATTTAGATTCCGTCTCTCACAGTTGAAGTGTACCTATGATAAAAATTACAGACCTCTACATGCTTTGTAAGTGGGCAAACCTGCAAAATCGGCAGTGTATCAAATACTTGTTCTCCCCACTGTAATAAAGTACTATTCCTGAGAAAAACTACTCAATTACAGTAACGAGAGTATTTGTAATTCGTTACTTTACACCACTGATGGCGAGTCACGCAGGGACTGTGCTCCTCTGCAGCGGTTCCTACCAGTCTGGTCTGAAACAGTCCCAATATAAACACTTATAAGTGTACCATAATGATTCAGGGTCAAAAAGACAAAAACATGCTTTTTCATGTTGTACATTCTCATTATATAATTTTTGTGAATCTTGAACACCAAAAAAAGTTACGGACAGCAGCTTTAAGGCCCTGCCCACAAGAACAAGGGTATTTTCAAAACCGCAGCTTTTTCTACGCGGTTTGGCTGTTCGTCCACACGCAAACCAAACGCAGTATCCGGTAACTGAAAACTCCGGCCAGGGTGAAGATTTTTAGAAACTCAGGTTGCAGCGTTGTCGTGTAGATGGTGAAACCGGATATTCCGGCTTGTGAAGTCGAAGGCGCTATCCCAAATGGCACCCTAAACCCTTGAGGTCTTCCTCTGAGTCTGCACTTTCACAACGTAATGCCGCTTTGACTGCCGGGAAGAAGTCCGCTGCGTAACCCGCACCAGTGTGGGCTCAGCAGAAGTGCGCATCGAGGGCGCATATCGACCTCAAAGGGGGTGCTCGCGAGCACCCTTCTGAGGCCTAAAATGATAAATTGGACACCCTGCGGTCTCATGGACTTAACGGACACATGCATGCAGCGACAATTGTAAGTCCACAAGACCGAAAGTGCACATTAAGTGTGCCATTTGGGATAGGGTCGAAGTGTGCGCCGTTCTCCCCTTTGTTTGACGTCAGATTGTTCGCCGTTATCTCTTTTGTTTACATGAGTCGAGTCTATGCAATGGCGGACGTAGCTTTTAATAACTCTGCTAACAGCACTTATCACATGTACACAGATACACGCGCAGTTATCTCATTGTACTGCAGAACAGAGGAGACATGCGTTTCTTCAACTAGGGGCACTTTTAGCCATGTGAAGTTGAAAAGTCACATAACTGATATCTAAACGACAAGAATTGGAAAGATTAGAACATTTACATAGCACAACTCCCACTCAATCTAATTGGTCTGCTTTATGCCATGCCAGAGCCGAACTAAATCTTGATTACACCAATCATATTAAAAAATTATTGTTTCTTTCCAAACAAAACGATTATGAACATGCAAACAAGTCTGGTAGACTGTTAGCATATCAGATTTTAAAAAATCATGCTGAGAGAACAATTAAGTCCCTAAAGTTGTCGGATGGTATCACTACGTACGATCCTGCACTTATAAACAATGCTTTTGAATCCTATTATGAATCATTATATTGCTCACAAAACAGTGCTACACAAGTAGATTTCGAGACTTTTTTTTTAACAATATTTCTCTCTCAGTTATTTCAGATGAAGACCGAAATTACCTTAACTCGCCTATGACTTCAGAAGAGGCCATCTAACAAATCGCCAGGACCTGACGGTTTCCCCCAGGAATTTTATAAATCATTTTGGCCTGAACTTTCTAATATTTTTATGCCTGCTTTACAAGCTGTTTTAGATCAAAGTACAATACCTGAAACATGGAAAACGGCAAATATCTGCCTAATACTTAAGAAGGACAAAGACCCACAAGACTGTGCATCATACAGGCCAATAAGTCTTCTTAATGCAGACACTAAAATTAGGCTAAAGTTCTTGCATGTAGACTGGAGAGCATACTACCTAAGATAGTTAAACCAGACCAGACAGGGTTTGTGAAATCCCGTTACGGCACTGACAATATACGCAGACTCTTAACTGTTATTAATTTTGTTCAAAAGGAAAGGCACCCTGCACTTGTTCTCTCCCTTGATGCTGAAAAAGCTTTTGACTTTTTGTTTGCCACACTGAAGAAATTTAACTTGGGGGATAATTTTATCAGATTGGTGGAGTTGCTTTACTCTAATTCTAAAGCTGCAGTAGTTGCGAATGGTCTCACTTCGGCTCCGTTATGTATAGGGAGAGGCACAAGGCAGGGTTGTCCCCTTTCATCCTTGCTATTCGCTCTAGTTATTGAACCCCTAGCAGAACTTATTAGACAGAGCAAAAATTTCCATGGCATTACAGTGGGAGGAGAAGATCATCGAGCATCATTATATGCTGATGACGTATTGATATTTATGTCTAAACCAGATCAATCTATTCCTGTATTATTGGAATGTATTTCTTACTACAGTAGTCTCTCTGGCTATAAAATAAACCTTTCCAAATCCATTGCATTACCTTTAAATATCTCTTCTTTAGAACACCTAAAATTAATCTCCCCTTTTCAAATATCAAAGAATGGCTTCAGATATCTTGGCATTTTTATCACAGCTTCACTTGATGATCTTATAAACAATAATTATAGTCCTCTTATAGAAAAAATTAAGGTTAATTTGAAAACCTGGGGTTTACTTCCAATTTCGTTTCTAGGGAGAATAAATGTAATAAAAATGAATATCCTACCCAAGCTTTTATATTTATTTCAATCTATACCTAGTTATTTAGCAAGTTCTTTTTTCAAAGACTTCAATAAACACCTTTCAAAGTTTATATAATAAAATGCCTCAGATCAAAATTTCCAAATTAATGAATCCAACAGACAAAGGTGGAATCGCCTTGCCTTATCTCCAGTTATATTACTGGGCAGCCCAGATTAAAAGCATGATTAGCTGATGCAGTGAGAGGACCAACTCTATCTGGTATAATATGGAAGCAGAAGCTTGCTCTCCACTATCAATAAGATTTTTTACCATTTGTTAAGAACTATACAAAGCTAAAAAATATCTCAGAATCTTAAACCATATCAAACACTCTTCGGGCCTGGAGAGATATTAAATCCTATTTTAAAATATCCGCCTCTCTTTCCCTGTCCTTTCCACTATCTTTTAACCCAGATAACATTACAAAATATTGGTCTTTCGGTGTGGCTAAAACTGGGAATTTCTCAAATCTCTTGTCTATTTTCAGAGGGCACACTAAAGTCTTTCCAACAGATTGTGGAACAATATAAAGTCCCAAAGTCAATTTTTTACAAATATCTTCAGTTGCGACACTTTTTCAAACTAAAGATTGACAAAGGAGAGTTAAGAATGGTTATAACCGAGATAGAAGACCTATTACTAAACCCAGTCTGTTTAAAGGGATCAATATCAAGGACATATGACATATTGTCTAGCAATTGTACCTCTGCCTTGCCGGGAATGAAGGGTGTCTGGGAGAGAGACATTGGTCAAAACATTGAAGAGAATGACTGGGCTGTTGTATGTGATAACGTGTACCCTAAATGTACCTCTCTTGGGATCCATGAGCTCAATTTCAAATTCTTTAAAGCAGCACTAGGTAGGTTTTGCTCTCGGGGTCCCCCTACAGTTGGGAAACAGTATTGTCCTCTACTACTGTTGTAAACTCTGTCATTCTACATCAGGGGATGCATCGCACGTGCATTTGTTGACATGACAACCATGATAGCCCTGAACACTGCAGCAGGAGTTCGCATGCAGATGTTCTGCTTGCGTCGCGTGTGAAATGTCTTCATCCCAGGTACAGTGGCATATGTTTCAGCATGTCATATGAATATAATTTCATGGGTTTTATTTTTTTTTCAAACGCCAAATGATCGTGATGCTCACGTTTACAAGCCAGCGTCATTATAGTAGCCTAGTCTATTGGTTCCCGTTTTACAGAATCTATATGATACTTCAATTCAATGTTTGAGTGGTAGGTAATAACCATATATCGTCAATATTATAATATCAAGCTACCATAGATGAATCTGCAAATTTGAAAAATCGATTTGCATTATAGCTTGAGGCAAGACAAATATCACAGACATGTTAGGTATCCTAAAATATGATTTTGTACGTCATATGTAAGAATGTAGCCCCTCCTCCTTCAGCTCACGCCAACGAGCAAACGCTGGCCCAATGTTGATCCTCGTCCTGCCTTTAATCCGATCACTTTCTCGTTTCCTCTTTTTGCTTTCCTCCGACAAAACCTTTGCTTTCTTATTTGTCTGTGCTGCTTCGGCCATGACTAACATCCGGCAAACAAACGATAGTTGGGCTCGCACGCCAAATTTAAGGTGGTGGAAGTGACGTATATGCCGTAAAGCAGTCGAATTTTATAGTTCTTTTTGTTCTCGGGTTACTACCCGAAACACGAAGTTTAAAAGTACAATTCACGAGTTCACACTTACATCAAATTAAATAGAGTAAAGATTATGCGTATTTGGCGTGCTGTCCAGGGGAGGGCTCCGGGCTCGGAATTTTGGCCCGAACCCAGAGTATCCCCCCCGTGATAGAGATAGTCTATAACTAGACTGTATTTTATTTTGGATTGTGTTGATGTCTAATAACAGTTTATTAAAATCAAAGTGAGGAGATGGGGTGGTGGAGGGATGCTAAAATAAAAACGGTCAACGAAAGAAGGTAAATATGCTGTATATATACACACCTCTTATCGTTGATTAAAGCGATTAGCTTGATGTGCTCCACATGTGTTTAATTAGGTATAATTATCTGAGGGTGCTACACTTGTGTTTATTTAGTTTTAATTTTCTGAATGTGCTTCTCCCGAAATTTGTTTATAAAACATCCATTAAAAACGATACAGACCCCGTCAGGCTATGGCAGACGTGTCATTCAACCTATTGTAAGTCGATGTATCATCACAAGAGTCTTGAAAATATATTATAAAGGTTGAAAAGTTACCTAATGCTGCTTTAATAGGATATATCTTACACCGATGCGTATTAAGATGTTTATTAATGCTACAGGCCTGTGCTTCAGGTGTAATAAAGACAAAGGTACTTTCATGCATTGTTTTTGGCACTGTGATAAAATTTTGTCATCCTGAAAAAAAGTACATAGTGTAATGGAAGATCTTCTTGGACAACACTTCCATATGACCCCAGCTTTGTATTTACTGAATCTTAATGTGAACAGTTTGTTTAAAAAAGATGTAATACAACTATTTTTTTGTCCTGATATACTTAGCTAAAAAATGCATTCTGTTACTTTGGTCTGCATCACAGGCTCCATCCCTTAAAATGTGGACATCTCAGATCGCTACATGGTTACCACTTGAAAAGCTTATTTACGATCAAAAATCTGATCAATTTTGGCTGATATGGTCTACCCTTTGGGAATATATAAAGGGACTCCCTTAATTTGTATACCAAACTGCTGTTATCTCTGCTAATCCTTTTTTTTTATTTCCTTTTTAAAAGATGCTCTAAATCACTGCTACTGTTTAACTGTGGCTGTTATTGATTTATTATTTGTTTATTTTTTACTTCCTGTTTCACATGAAACCATGTAACATGAATAGAACTTTATGTTGTGTACTGTGATATTGTTAATGTTAATCTTATACTGTGGGCAAGTAATAATAAAAAATTAATAAATAAATAAAAAAGTCACATAACACAGTCTCATACGTTTCAATAATTTGTCTAGTTTTATGGTCTGTAAGAGGAAAAACTTAGATTACAAGAGAAATTGTTATTATTGTACATTTTTCTGACCTGCAATGAACAAATGTAATTTACACCACAGCTCAATATATAGCTGTTAATTAAAAATAGAATAACTTATGCCACTCAAGAATTCAATCATTTTTGTATCTAGTTTGACCAGTTTGTCCACAATGTACAATAATACATTTGGCATTGAGATAAATTAACTGCCCTAAGAACCAAATGCTGTAAACTGTACACCTGTCACACTCTGAAAGGTAATATTGGTTTGGGTAAGAGCTTATTAGAAAATAAATAACTTAAATTTTTATATTAAGTAGAGCATGATCTCATAAATTGTGGATACATTTTAATGTGTGATTAGAACATTTTAAGTATTTTTTTTAAATACTTTTTTGTGTTGTGGAAATGACAATGAATTAACGTGAATGTAGAGAAACAGTAGATAAATATGAAAAGTAATGTAATATATTATAATATAAAAATTATTACACAAATCTACTCTGACAATCCATATCAATTGTACTTTGTAATCATAAATCTAATTTCCACCACATGCTGTAATTTCAAACAAAGAGGGCAGTGTGGTGGAAATGACATTTCTGTAGTTTTTTGTGAAAAAATGGAAGATAGCTTCACTGATTAGCTTTGAATTAATACTTAGCATGCAAAATACTCTTATTTAACTTAAAATGTTTCGCTTTTTAAAAACACCCTTGAAGGTACAGCATGTTTGGAAATGACGTAGAATAAATAAATGAACTGTTCAAACCATATTTAGCTTGATTTTTCTTCATTTGTTGTTGATGAAAATGTGAATTCCCTCCATGTCCAACATGTGCTCCGATGTCACTGAATATTTCCATAGAATCACCTAAACAATCTTTCATACAAACTATTTAAAAGGTATTATTTACAGTGCTGTGGTGGAAATGACACCAATACTGTGCGACAGCTATATTTTGTATAAAAAGTAATATTGATAGTGGTTTCACATTAAATATTATAATGTATCTTAATTATTTTACTAGTGCTTAATTCAAGTGCATTAATAGTTACCAGATGAGTCATATTTTTAAACTGTATATTTGTTGTTGAAGTTAAAAAGTCTGGGTGTGCGACAAGGAGAAAACAGTGATTTTAACACCTATTAGGAGGTTAAAAAGTATGGGGGAAAACAAATCATAATAGAAAGGTAGTAAAAAACTATTTAAGGTGGTTTTATTGTTAGCTTGACAAAGAAAGAGGAATTTGTCCAAAATGATATGTATTTTTAAAAATAAAGAATGCACCCCACAATACAATAATACAAAATAGTAAAGCATGTGTGTGTGAAGCTATTAAAGTCTACTTGGGCCCTGCCCCTGTGTATACAGTTACCTGTCACTGAGTCCAAAGTAAATGAACTTGTAGAAGGGTTTCACCGAGCCCATGGCATCCCCCAATCATAGCGTGTTTTTGCGTTTTCATTTCGACAGCGATTTTTTTAAACCGTGCTTGTGTGGACACGATTGTTTTTTAAAACGAAAAGGAAAAACTTGTAAAATACCCGTGTATGTGTGGACTAGGCCTAATGCTGCCTTCACGTGCTCTCGGAATTATCGTAAATACGAGTTTCCTAGGTAAACATTGCACATGAACGCCCTCACATATTGAATCTTGAATGCAATGAGCTCGTAATCACGACTTAAGAAATCGGAATTATCAAATTTCCGATAGCACGTGAAGGCAGCATTAGCTACGCGTTTGAATGAGTGAGCTATTCATTTCCTCGCTAGATTTATTCAAAACAAGAGTTTTGGGGGGTTTTGGTTTCAAAATAAAGGTCTATAAAACTATGTTTTCAGGCATGTCCATCTAGGGCATTAGCTAGTTGGTATTTGATGCAGAAAATGGCCTCTGGTCTTCTTTGCAGTATGAACATTTAGGGTTGCAGAGCACTGCTTTCTTAACTGGGCCAAATCACAATTCATCAACAAGACATATTAAGATATTTTTGAATAAATGTATCAGTTTTAAAATAAAAAAACAGTTTAAAACTTTGCACATGCAGTGCACAATACGTTTTAAATAACTTTTTTTTAATTAAACATATTTAGTCATTTTACATTTAACATTGGTTTTATTGTGACATCACTTTAAGTCTCAACATAAAACATCCTTCAGTTTTCAGTCTCAATCATTTTTCAAATAAAACAGACTGGTTCCTAATTTTTACTCAAGAATCCCTTTGTTAAATTGTATTTATGTAACAGACCCATTTTCAATCATCATAGCCTACATCATATTTAACCATAAATGAACATACATCTAAATGTGTTAATGTTAAAAACATTTAATCGAAATGACATAATTAGCAAGGCATATAAATTAAATAATCTTGTTCAGATATTGTCTCAGTCCCACTTATCTCTATTGCTCTGCAGAAACCAAAATATTATATTAAATATTATATTATACTGTTTCAAAAGGTAATATATTTATATACTATTATATATATATATTAAGTGAGAAAACATTAGCCTGGTTAAAACCAGACCATTCTCAGTAGTAACTAATTCTCAATTTGCCGGAAGTTGTCCGGGTTTTCCCAGGCTAAAAAAACAAGGGAAAATGAAGAAAACGTACTTGGCCAGTACGGGGATCGAACCCGCGACCTTGGCGTTATTAGCACCACGCTCTAACCAACTGAGCTAACCGGCCACGTTCGCAAAAGCTTCCTATACATATTTTGTTCATTTCATTCAATGACATAACGTTCAATTTGTTGTGTCCAAGTGCATTATTTCCTTTTAAAATAATTTGGTAAATGCATAACATATATCACTTTATTCTATGAAACCTATTTAGTTCGAATACATTTTTAGTACATTTAAATTACATTACATACAAACATAAAAACATTACATATTTTGTTATTTTAAACCCTCAAAAATTCAGGTGGTGCGACAGTATGAACAAATGAACAGACAAAACTATTAAAAAAAAAGATTTTTAAAAACACATTTTTTAAGCTTTATTTGTCAATGACCCAAATATATTCCCAAGTATCTTTTATATGTCTTAAATTACATCTTAAAACATACCTACATATATATAAAAACTACATACGCTTACTTACTTGTATATATAGGTCATAGTCCAGTTACGGAAGCATCATTGCGACCGACCTCGTGGCGCAACGGTAGCGCGTCTGACTCCAGATCAGAAGGTTGCGTGTTCAAATCACGTCGGGGTCAATGATTTTTTTTTTAAATCTAAGAAACGAAAAGGAATAGAAAAACACTTGCTCATACTGATGAGACATAGAGAGCTGCAATACAAATTATTTACAAAATTCCAAATCACATGGATGGACCTTGCATGTTTTTTCAACACAAAGAGGCTTTGTAAATACATACGAGTGAGGATGATGACGACTCTGAAATGAGCGTTGAAGGAGCATCAATATGTTATTAAATCATTTTTTTAGAAAAGTAAAAGGAACACACTTCAATGCCGGAACGTGTGGTAAAGTGAAGAGTAAAAGAAAAAAGTAGGGCTCGTCCGGGATTTGAACCCGGGACCTCTCGCACCCTAAGCGAGAATCATACCCCTAGACCAACGAGCCGACATGCATACAGAATCAAAAAACAGACTAAGTCCTTCATATTTATGTAAAGTTCCTACGGAGAATTTGAAAGATGTTTTTACTGGTAGTCCGCAAAGGTGAGCACAAGTATGCTTTTGTAACCAGGGGCGTCGGACTGGGGGGGTAAAGGGTACCGAGTACCCAGGGCCCGAGGCAGAGGGGGGGCCCTTAGAAGTCAGTTTTCTATACATACATATACATACACTAACATTTGTATAGCATGTACGTATAAAAAATTTCCTGTGCAAAACGAAACTTGTAGTTAGGCACTGGTTTGGTTTTTTAAAAAAAAGTCATTTTCATGCTGTGCAGGGCCCCACCACCCCTCTCGAATCAATGTAAATGGTACGACCCGCAGGTCAGGTGCACCTGCGGTGAATCAGTTAATATAGGTGTGTTCGACATCGGCTGCGGCCGGATGCAACTGATCGGCGAGAGTAGCCGCGTGCAGGCGGAGAGGAGCGGCAAACGGAGACGTGAAGTCGGACACTTTCTGCTTCCCGCAGTGACGCTCGCGCTGTGTTTGCATACTTTATCAGCTGAAGTGAAATAAATGCAATATTTGGCTCCGTTTGCCTTGTCTCCGTTTCTCCGTTGTCTCCTCTTCTGCTGCAGTTCTCCCCAGAGTCAGAAGTTTACATGAAAACACTGTATATGTCCCTCCATTGTCAAAATCTAACACCCTCGAAAACACAGATCGTTACCGCACGCTCTTACATTAAGTACAGGATTGTTATATCTTAATGATTGAAAATTACTTATTTTATTTTACGGAACACACTTCAATCCTAGCTCCCACTCGAACATATAAAGTATTCAGTCCATTTCATCACGAAATTCAAACGATAAATGCTGTTTTGACGCTCTTTAATGTGACGACTGATCACTGTATAGGCGCGCGAGTGCGCGAGTGAACGCGATCATCTCTTCCAGAAGAATAAACATGAATTACTATCTTAAGGTATGTTGAGGATAACACTTACTGAAACGCATCATATGTCGTGTAATCTCAATCAGTGTCTCAATCGCGGAAAGACGTCAAACAGCTTGTAAACAATGTCACGCACGCAGCATCATTTACCTCAGAGTCAGTAGTCCTTCAGTGTCCACAGCTGTTAATTCACTAGAGAAATCAACAATCAACTCTTTCACTAAATATATGCACTATATTAGCCTATATATATATATATATATATATATATATATATATATATATATATATATATATATATATATATATATATATATATATATAATTAGATTTAGGAGTTAATGCAAAAACTAGCCTGATGTGAAGTTATTTGCACACAATGTGTTATTTGAGTGTTGCTTATTATTATATCTAAACATGAATATCAGCTGAATATAGGCTCATGGTTTGGGCTCTGTAGTTAACCTTTAATATTGTAGTAATAATGTGCAAGTAAGGGCTCCCTATATAGTTTACAGCATCTTTAAGAAACTTTTAGTTATAATTTAATTCATTTAAGGACAGACACAATTTTTTCAGTAAACCACTGTTTAATAAAAAATAAATAAAAAGCCATTTTTTAAAACTGCTGAACCGAACCCGTACCGAACTGTGACTTCAAAACCGAGGTACATACCGAACCGTCAGTTTTGTGTACCGTTACCCCTAGTAAGTAGTATTACTTTTGACAATAAAACAAAAATATATTAATTAGAGTGTGGCTTATTTTGTTTACATTTTAAGTGTTTTTATGATAAAAATGCAATACCCCATTGGTATATGGTATTTGGTACGGGGGCCCAGCAAGATGGTTTGTACCCAGGGCCCAAAATTTGGAGCTACGCCCCTGTTTGTAACATCCAATGTTTTTTCCTATTTCACTCAGCTACTTTATTTAACTGTGTGCCACAGACTCAAAATAAACGTCAGACATGGTGACAAACATTGTAACGTTATACAAACTAGATTTTCATTTTGTAATGTAATGCTTGGGAACTATCTATGTTAATGTAACGTTAGCTACTAGGCTACTTCTCCTCAGCATAACCTACTACTCTAATATCGGTCACATTTTACAATAAGGTCTCATTGGTTAACGTTAACTACATATTTGTTGCAGCATTTATTAATACTGTGATTATTCACCCTCGTGTCGTTGTAAATAAAGAGGCAACAACATGCTAAATAACTAATTATTTTGCATTATAACAAATTATTTCATAAAATTGGAAGCTTAAGTGAAAGAAACCACTCTTGGAGGAGGATTAAACATGGTCTTTTAATCTGTTCAGTGACCAATCACAAGGTGACACACAAAGGCATCAGTTTATTTATAAAAGTTCAGTTAAAACACTCACTCTCAAAGACTGCTTTGATTTCTCTCAACACACACACACACACACACACACACACACACACACACACACACACACACACACACACACACACACACACACACACACACACACACACACACACACACACACACACACACTTTATCTTAAACATGATCATTTTACAGAAATCAATGGCAAAAAAATGTATTGGAACTTGGTATGCATTAGAAAAACTGTGGGAAAAAACTGTTGCCCATGAATGGTAAACTATCTTAATATGTCACTAATATCAATAATTTTAACTTCTTTTGAAAATAAAACTACAATCTTTCAGTCTAAACCTAATTACAAGAGGATATCAACATTGATAATATGGTCACACAAAAAATGCACCCATAAGTTCTCTTGATTGCAAGTGCCCTTTTGTTCAGCCTCAGTCTGGTTTGCTTTGTCTTGAGTTTTCATCTTAAAAATAAAGGTTCCACAAGGAAGTTTTCACAGTGATGCCATAGAAGAACCATTTTAGGTTCCTCAAAGAACGTTTCAGTAAACAGTTCTTAAAAGAACCATTTTAATAATCTAAAGAACCTTTTGTGCAATGGAAAGGGTCCATGGATGGTTCTTCATGCCAACAATGACCCTTTATTTTTAAGAGTATACAGGAGAAAGAAACTACAAAACATGCCTCAGAGGAACAGTAAAGAGCAGCTGCAAACAACCATTTCATGAGGGACCTGCCACCAATGAGTTCAGATGGAGGAGAGGAAAAACAAGGAGAGCTAAGAGAAGAGATGAGACTGAGGAAGGGAGAAAATGAAAACACATAAATGTCCCTTCCTAAGAGGCAGTGAACTTTCTGAGCGTGATCACAATGAGAGCGAGAAGAACCGAGGCTCCGAGGAACACCGCGATGACGATAGCTGTGATGGCACCTGGCCCCAGCACAACTGAGAACAGAAATAATACAACTGTCAATCACACACCATAACATTCACTTAACAAAGACGTATACCATATTCAATGGAGAAGGATTAATAACCAAGCCATTTCTGAGCTAGTAAAAATATATAATATGCTCTATTACAGTAAGTGTGATTCAGTATGTGAACACATGTGGAATAACTTTACCGTCCTCATCCAGGGTTTCTGATTGTGTAATTTCATCATAGTCCATGGTGTTTTCCGGCGGGTCCTGGTAAGGGACTTTTGTTGTCGCGTCAATGGCTCCAGCACCGGATAGTGTGTCCTGGTTATCATTCTGCAGTGTAGGGGAGGAATCAGCCACTGTTTCTGATGGAAGGAAAAAACGAAGGCGAATCAAAATGGAATCAAAACAATATATTTAGTTGGAGAATGTTCTTTAAGCTATTTTCACGGAATCATTCCAAAACGGAAAGGAAAAGGACATGGAAACAACATAGTATCATACATCTAAATAATGAAATAATATACAAGTAAGAATACAAAATATATACACTATATTGCCAAAAGTTTTGCGACGCCTGCCTTTACATGAACATGAACTTTAATGACATCCCATTCTTAATCCATTCCGTAGGATTTAATATGGAGTTGGCCCACCCTTTGCAGCTGTAACAGCTTCAACTCTTCTGGGAAGGCTTTCCACAGGTTTAGGAGTGTGTTTATGGGAATTTTTGGCCATTCTTTTAGAAGCGCATTTGTGTGGTCAGGCACTGATGTTGGATGAGAAGGCCTGGCTCACAGTCTCCGCTTTAATTCATCCCAAAGGTGTTCTATCGGGTTGAGGTCAGAACTCTGTGCAGGCCTGTCAAGTTCCTCCACACCAAACTCGCTCATCCATGACTTTTTGGACCTTGCTTTGTGCACTGGTGTGCAGTTATGTTGGAACAGGAAGGGGTCATCCCCAAACTGTTCCCACAAAGTTGGGAGCATGAATTTGTCCAAAATGTCTTGGTATGCTGAAGCATTAAGAGTTCTTTTCACAGAAATTAAGGGGCCTAGCTCAACCCCTGAAAAACAACCCCACACCACAATCCCCCCTCCACCACACTTTACACTTGGCACAATTCAGTCCGGCAAGTACCGTTCTCCTGTTACCCACCAAACCCAGACTCGTTCTTCGGATTGCCAGAAAGAGAAGCGTGAATTTTCACTCCACAGAACACATCTCCACTGCTCTAGTGGCGGCGTGCTTTACGACACTGCATCCGACACTTTGCATAGCACTTGGTGATGTAAGGCTTGGATGCAGCTGCTCGGCCATGGAAACCCATTCCATGAATCTCTCTACGCACTGTTCTTGAGCTAATCTGAAGGCCACACAAAGTATGGAGGTCTGTAGCTATTGAAATATATATATAAGTATTGTCTACAGGTATGAAGGATAATACATAGATGGATGGATGTATGGAGAGATAGAGAAAGATGGACAGATGGACGGATGAATAGAGGGAGAGTGATGGATGGATGTATAAAGAGAGATGGATAGATGTAGAGAGAGATAATAGATATTATATGAATAATGATGGATGGATGGAAAGATGAATGGATGGATAGAACTTAAGGTGTTGCAGATACACTGAAGAACCTTTACGTTAAGAGTGTAAGAAAAGTCTTGTTATTGGCTAAAGTGAGATGGAAAATATTTTTTTCCCCTAAGCATTAAGTACAGGGAATCCATAGGTCTAGAAAGTGGCAAATGTTAGTCGCATTCTGTATGACTCAATGGGCGTCTTTATGGAGGATTAGCACTCGCTTCTCACTATGGCATCCTGTCCATGCGCGTTCCTCCCCTCTTCTCCTCACATCTCTCACTAACATTCCACATCTCCCACAGGCATGGAACAGCCATGCGACTTTTCTCACCAACACCATACTCACGGAGCACAAAGCCCATTTCCTATGTTACTGCTTGCCCACCGTTCCCAAAGGGCACCTTATGGACAAAGGTTCTGACCTCAAAATGAAGGGACAAAGACAGTGAACATGGAAAACGGTGGGATATCTTGACCGGCCCTGTTTGAACAATCTAATGGCACAGGTCAAAACTAATCCAACAAGCAAACACACATAACAGAGTGCTCATTTGTGCAGTGAAAGCACACTTAGGTTTCAAAAATGGAGGTAATGTACTAGCAGCGGACACTTATACAATTTTTCCATGCAATTAAACATAATTAAACATAAACAGAGAGTTGCGGGGATGGCCAACGTATGAGTATTTTTGATAAGTAAATAATAGCTACAAGGAAGAGTACTAAATAAATAAAAAACAAGTAAATAAAAAGATGTATTTAAATAACAAAATAACCAAAGCAACAAGTAAGAATACTAAACAATAAATAAATAAATATGTGATTTATAACTACAAGAAATAAAAAGCTACAAGAATACTAAATGAATAAAAAAAGTAACTGAATAAAAAGAACCCAGGATGATATATTTAACCTCTTAACAGTCACCCCCCTTTTTGAGAATAGTCACTATACAAACTTAAAGTGCTGCAATTCAAGAATGTTTTGGAATATATATACCTAAATTTGGTCTTGTTTTAAAGAAGATTATTATTGAAGCAGATTATTGCTGAAGTGAAAGCATTTCGAAATATGAAAGTATGAAAAAGTTATGGAAGTTTAAATATACTGTAAATTAAAATACTGTACTAAATGTTTTCTATTTTATATAAAATATATATTTTACAAAAAATGTTTTACTCTATCAAAGCCATATGTCTAACCAAGTTGTGTTCCAAATTTGAAGTTGATATCACAAAAATTTAAGTCCCCATGAGATTCTGTGTAGGCGCCATACCAAAAATAGCCACCGGGTGTCACAAATTCCATTGATCTTTTTTTTTAATGCATTTTCCTGTACATTTCTGTAAAAAATATCACTTCCATCACGAAACAGTCACCAAAAATGTAACCTTGAGACTCAGACCTTTCCGGCGATATGTGTTTTGCAAGATTAGAAAAGATTTTGATCATAAAGTAGTTAAAATACATTTTGTAATATGAATAATGACAGCCCGGTAGAAGAATTTAGAGTACCAGTTCCATGGTAACTCAACCTCTGATTTCAAAACGGATGAATTTTGAGTTCATAAGCTTTCGAATGATACCTAATTTATGATAATTACTGAAATATTTGATACGAAAAAAAGGCGATCAAAAAAAGAGCGCCAGGTGACAGTATAGCTACAAGTAACAATACTAAACAAATCATAATAAATAAAAAGAAACTATGAATATATTTAAATAAATAATAACAGCTAAGTAAGAATACTTAAAACATTTTAATAAGTAAATAAAAAGAACCAATGATATATTAAAATAATACAAGTAAGAATACTGAATAAAGTAATAAAGCCAATATATTTAAACAGCTAAATAAGAGCTAAAAGAACTAAACAATGTCAACAAACATAGAGCGCTCATTTTTGCATCGAAAACCCTATTAGGTGTCAAAAATAGACGTATTTACACGTAGCAGCCACTTATACCACCTTTTCATGCCATTAAACAAACTAAAATGCTCATGTTCCACCTTAAATCTTAAAATGAAAGGTTAATATTTGGAGTCATCAAGTTGGGGATGGCCAACGTATGAGTATTTTTAATAATAGTGTGTTTGCTCAGCGAGACACACACTTTCTGGACTTGAAGCAGGCTGTAGGTACGGCACACGGGGCGCTAGGCCAGCGATACATCAATGAGCCCTTCACTCGAGGGTACAAAAAGGTGCTTGTGTGGTCAGAGAGGACGGCTTGAGGCAGAGCAACCAACGGCCTAAACACAGCCAGTGTACTGCAAGTGAAACAAGCTTGTTTATGAAGCCAGTCTGTGGAAAAGCACGCACGTCGGCGTCAGCATGCGCGACCTGTTGATTTGAAAAAGTACACTTTTTTTTTGTGTGTGTGTTTGTCACTTCATGGCCTGCTTAAATATTTATTAAGCAGTGCTTAAACATTTGGCGATAGGAAAAGGCCAAGGACGTTGTCTGGTTTTTTTCTATTTTAACACACAGCAGAGAGATGACAACATTCAGACAGATGCGTGCGAATGACACAATCGTGCGCCACAGTGCGTGTGCCAGGGTGTTGCCTGTGCCCATGTCCTCATCTCACCGTGGTAAAAAAAATACAGAAACGCATTAGTAATGCTCATTTTATGGGGTTTAAGCCCAGCTAACAAAAAAATATTCTAAGGATGTTTTGCTTATGTTCACATTCAGTTATGAAAATGTTATTTCTGAATGTTCTCTGAACATTCAAAATGTCCATTATTTACCGCCATAATAAAAAAAAATTCTCAGCCACCCTCAGCATTTTTTGATAATTTAAAAAAAACTTGCATGGTCCCCAGGATATTTTTATTGTATCATTATCTGTACTCTACTTTTAAACAAAAAACGGTTTTATTCTAGCTTAATGTATGCTTTTTTTATCAACATGTGAATGTGGATATGTTTAATAAATAAAGTTCAGTTCAGTTCAGTTCAATTTTATTTATATAGCACGTTTAAAAACAACCATAGTTGACCAAAGTGCTTAACAAAATTCAAAATCAAAGAGGTAATATACACAAACAATACACAGTATACAATACAAAAGAACCAACAGCACAACAACAAAGTCAAGGTCAAGATATCAAAGCTCAACTTGATTTGAAAGCCAATGCATAGTAATGGGTCTTAAAAATAAAGCCACATTTTGAACAAAAAGCTGAGAAAATCAAGTTTTTTTTATGCTTTTATCGCTTGTTTCTGCTCCTTCGCCTGTTTGCAACCTCTCTCTTGAAGCCAACACGGAAGTGACTTAAACTGCAATTCATCGACTGGCCGCTAGAGACAGGCTCCAGAAGGGAGTCAATCCCATAGAACCCCCATGTTAAAATGCCCAACTTTACCGCAGAAAAAAAATATGTTTACAGCCTGGTCCAAAAAGTGGTTTTGGTCTATCTAATTTTGCCCTTCATGACAACTGTGAGGGGGTGATTTTTTTTTATAACTTTAAATTATAATAAGTTTAAAAGTTCTGCATAATTAAAGGTGCACTATGTAACATTTTTTCAGTAAAATATAAAAAAAAACACTTGGCCAGTGTTATATATTTTGTTCATTTGAGTACTTACAATATCCCGAATGTTTCCAACTATTTGTAAATCGTGAGAAAATTGCTATTTTAACCAAGGAACCGGGACGTGTGAGGGAGTCGCCTGTCAATTGCGTCATATCTGCGTTACCTTCGGGTTCTGGTTTTATTTTGCAGAAACGCTTTACTCTTACTGCAGTGTGAACAAGTGTCATAGCAGCCGCCGAGCGAACGCACAGAGTAACGTCATAACATAATTTTCAACACACTCAAATGTCTCTAATATGATAAACAGAGCTGCGTTACCTCATACTCATGACCGGAAAAGCGGCGCGACTGTGGCATAAAAAAAGTCCCGCCGGCGACTATGCCATAATAACAGTCCCGCTGCTCGCGAGGCGTGTGTTCCGCTCTTCTTTTTAACAATCGCTCCTGCGGCCATGCTCAGCTCCACAACACTCGGTCCTGCTCTGCTTCATACTACAGTAACGTTAATAATCGCATCCATGAACATGATTTCTGCCCGAGTCCTATCCCGATTCTTTTCCCGATTCCCCACCGGCTGTGAGGTGAAGACCACATGTCCCAAGATTCTGCGCTCACACTTGGCGTCATCAAACCATGCTTTTGTTTTGAATAGGCGACCTCAACTGGAGGGAAAACTTACATAGTGCAGCTTTAAGGGCGTGGCCACTTGAGCGATAGGTGGATAGCCGCTGCTGTTTGCAACCAGGCACCTCATCTCCACCCAGGTTCCGCCATTTTTAGTTATCCGTGAGTGACGTGCTGCCAAGATGGCGGTGGCTGGCACCGCCCACTTTGGGCTTCAAAAATACTCTTCAGAAACCTACGGGTGATGTCACAGACACTACATCCATTGTTTTATAAAGTCTATAGTTTTGACCCAGAGATTCTGTACTCTTTCAGAAGATGTGTAATAGCACCCCCTACCGTATAACACTGAAAACACGGAAAGCCTGAAAATTCTGTCAATGCCTGGGAAGAGTTGTCTCATAAATGACGTAAAATACCGTCAATGGCGGGGAAAGAGTAAAAATGTTTAAAACAAATGTTGTTTTCTTGTTTAAATGATTGTCACGGAATTGTTTTAGGAATGTTAACCTCCCTCAGCGGAAACCTCCCTCAGTCTCTCTTGAAGCCAATACGGAAGTGACTTAAACTGCAATTCATCGACTGGCCGCTAGGAACAGGCTCCAGAAGGGAGCAGAATCTCACTTTACAGCAGAAAAAAACATGTTTACAGCCTGGTACAAATTGTGGTTTTGGTCTATACGGCTAATTTTGCCCTTCTCGACAACTGTGAGGGGGTGAATGTTTTTATAACTCATTTGTTTACATTATATAAAGCTTTAAAGTCCTGCATAATTAAGGGCGTGGCCACTTTGAGTGACAGGTGGATTGCCGTTTGTCTGCTGTCTGTTAGTGGTCACATCAGCTCCACCCACGTCCCGCCTCTTTGCCCATTTTCAGTTACCCGGGTGTGACGCGCTGTGACGCGCAGGCAAGATGGCGACGGCCAGCTCGACCCTACTTTACGCTTTAAAGCGGCTCTTCAGAATCCTATGGGTGACGTCACGGACACTACGTCCGTATTTTTTTTACAGTCTATGGTTCTGAAACAAGACATTAAAAAAAACAAAACAACATTGAACGTTTAAACATTTCAGAAAAAACACTCTATGAACAGTGTATAAATGTTTTTGTGCTAACGTTATGAGAACATTATTAAAGACCAGATAACTTTGACCAAACGTTCTACTAACGTTATAGGAAGATATTTGTTCATTACTTTGAAAGAACCTTGCCAGAATGTCAGCTAAAGTTTCGGAGAATGTTCCCTGTTAGATGGTATTATTGATATTATTGATTTTGACTTCTCAGAGGAAAACAAAAATTAAACTGAACTGAGCTGGATGTCGATTATTGTTTTCATTAGAGCTGCTTTACAGCTGAATCAAATTTGTTTTTATAATTGATCAATTTAGCGACATTGACATTGTCATTGAATCAGCATCAACTGAACTGAATCAACATTGGATTGACTTGAGCTGAATAATGACAGTCCTGTCTTCTGTAGAGCTGCTTATAGCTAAAATGAACTAGTTTCTATTTTACAGTTACTGAACTGAATCAACACTGAACTGAATAATGATCGCTGTAGATCTGCTTTACAAATCTCAAATGTGAAGAAGTTTGCATCATTGATTCTGTTATTTTTCTGTTTTATCACTGTGAAGCTGCTTTGAAACAATCTGTACTTTACTCGACTTGATGAACACTGTTCAGCATTACAGAATAAAATATTTTTACTCAATAAAATATGTAAAATAAAGTACAAAATAGCCAATAACATGAAAGTAATGCAAATGAACAGTCGTTATGGTTGCGAGTAAGCATCATGCATTAAAAATTCAGAAACCAAAATTGGCAATTGCCAAAAGAGCAAATTATTATAATGGAAAAAAGACTATTAATATCTTCAATTAATTCAAAGACATATGAAAAGTTCTTCCTCCACAAATTCTGCTATGTACTGGGAATTTATCAAAACAGACAGTGACATCATGATCATCCAGACTTTTTGGAATAATTTCTGCTGCCATGACATCAATGCAAATAAGTTCACATAAAGAAACTGCTCCATCACCACTTGCTTTGGGTCTTGAATGTGTAACAAAACCGTATTAAATCATGTGTTCTGAGTGTCTTCAGCTTATTTTCTCCCAATTTATGAGCAGGTTTGTGATTTTGAATAGGTCTGTATCTTTTGGAAGGTCCTATTTTAGAGATGATGCTCGAAAAAGGCAAATTTTGGTTGTACAAAGAACTTTGTGCTCAGCTGTATATATACATGCCTTGGTTTTCCCCAAGAGTCTAACAAACGAACTCTTTGTCTTTGAACGTACTGAACCCAAGACTAAATTCAGGTTTGACACCTGGATGTGAAAAAGAAAAGGTCTGAGTCATTGAAGACAGTGTGACGTTTCAGTCTGCAAGAGTCTCGCACACTTACGCTGCTGTAAAGACTTGATCCTGCACGGGATTGGTTCAGTGAAACATTTCAATGTCATTTTTGACACTAATGAACCAACCGTTTTTGCCTTTTTTTCATTTAGTTGCCCATGGAAATGATCCTAGCATTTAGGAAAGTTAAGTAAATTTTCTATTCAGTTTTGAAGATCTCACTTTCATGCTCAGCAATGGCTATTGGAAAAGGGCCTTGAAAAACCAAGAGGGTCAACATGCGCCATATGCCCAATTAGAGATTTCAGAGATGAGGTTTTTCTGAACCTTCATAAACATGGGCTCAGTAAAACATTCATCTACACCTCAAGTCAAGAAGCAACACAATTCTCACTCACTTGTCAAAAACCCATTTAAGCTTTCCTAATAATTCAGCACATTTTTGAGAAGTCCATGATTGATTCGATGGGAAGATAGGGATGTTACCTGTCTGCACAAAAGCCATGCAGATGGCCAGAGCAATAAAGAAGGCGAGCCGAGATAAACCTCTTGAACTGCTGCTGACGCCCATGGTTCCTGGTCGGACACTTCTGTTCACCGCTCCTAGACTGGTGCGTTAATGAAAGGACACAGAGAGCAAGTGAGAGACTGAGTGAGAGATGTAGGGGTAGCTGGGTTTAGGTGGGAGGACTCTGTATGGACAGTGCAGACTTTTGTCAACTCTTCTGGTAACTGCCCACCTTATTCAAACCCAGTCTTTCCACTCCTGCAGCACGATGCAGACGGCCTTCATGTCCTAGGCTACTTTTCTGTGGGATCTCGGAGTAGGTATGGAGATGACCAGTGTTCGGGAAAGTTACTTTTCATGCATTACAATATTGTATTACTCAATAAAAAAGTAACTAATTCAGGCCCGGTTCCAGAATCAAATCACTGAGGGTGCTCTAGTAAAGTGCAAATGTAGGCTAAGCAACCATAGCAGTGTAGCCTACAGTGAGAAATGTATGATTATTTATTTACACGTCATCACTTTTACCAATAATTGGAATTTCAAAAATATTTTGCTACAAATGTTTGTCTATTAATCTGCCTTTACATTGCTTTAATGCAATTTGTTTTGTTTGGAGCATAAAAACAAATGTATATATATATATATAAAAAAAATTATATGCTCTGTAGAGGACACCAAAACTATTTATTGAGAAAATTAAAAGACATGAATTGACAAAAACAATGTGATTTTTTTTTTCATTCACCAATCAATTTTTATGCTTTAAGCTTTTTTTTAAAATCCAAACTTTGTATAAAGATGATTCTTAATGTTATGAAAGATAACAGTATAATTTGATATAGCCTACCATTTTACTTTGTGCAATAAGTGTGTAAACATGGCCATAAATGCCATTCCCATTCTATGAAATGTAACCCCTCCAGTTCGACCCGCCCACTCCAAGCGGGACTCGAACCCGGATTCGCCGACACTCTAACAAGGAGGCTAAAGGCTGCAACCTCTAGCTTCAGTCGCTAGATCGTCTCTTGAGATCAGAGGAGTGAGGTTTACTGGCCTCCGTTACAAATGCATCTGTATCTAATTTGCTTATTAATGTGTTTTGGGACAAAAAGAAAAAGACATCTGTTATAATATTTTCATAAAAATGTCTCATATATTTCATCCAGACTTAAAACTGTGTAGCCTATGTTGTCAGAGAAATTCGCTAAATAAGGTCCTCTACAGAGGCAAAACCTCTATTCTGGGTCCGGAGGATATTTCTGTCTCATACAGAGTGGCATTTATATTTAGATGTCACTTCCGAAACTTTGGCCGTCGGTCCTCTTAGCAACAATAGTTTTATTCAATGAATTTTATAGACTGTATTGCCTGGAAAGTGAGCCAAGATCGCTATACGAACACTAAAATGCTGTTGCTTTGTCAGTTCATCGCGATTTCACAAAGTTACGTTATAAAAATGTCAACAATAAATCTATTACTTACATCGCGTCTTGACTTTGTTTGATAATGAGAGGTTTCGCGAGCCTGCATTAACTCAGTAAATATGCATTTGACGCTCTCCAGAGCTCGGACACAAATGTGCAAATCTGCCAAAACTGTTTCGACAAATATTCTTACAGTATCAACTGAGGGTGCTTTTGCTTGCGTTTGAACCGTAGAACCGGGCCTGAACTAATTGTGTTACTTAGTTACTTTTTATGGATAGTAAGGGCTGTAAAGATTTGACCAAAAATAAAAATCTCGATTAATTGAACATTTTTCCTCGATTACGATTAATGAACAATTATTTTGCTCTTCTTTTTTTTGCTTTCCATATTTGCCCTCATAGTTCACTGATAAGGTTTGTACCCTCAATATTTTTTACTGGGATATTTTTTTCTAATGAAAAAGTGCATTTCTTTGTGATTTTAAAATACTTGAAGGAAATGGTTCACTTTCAGCAGTTATTGTCTATGGGGCAGATTTCTGTTTGTTGTACATCAGATACAGATCAATTAGCACAGTAGGCCTACATTACATTTATTTGAATGCATTAATGAGAGAGTTATTGTGTGTGTGAATTAGTCATACCGTCTCTATTAATTATGAAGCTGTGGTTTGTACTTCAAAGGAAGACAAATCTATGCTATAACGGTTGAGTTTCTAAGCTACTTTAGTGATAAATCACAGGGCAGCGTTGACAATGAGTTTCTGCGCGCAATCTTCACGTGATGTGCGAGCTACTGAGTGTTCGTGTGTCACAATATATCAGGCATTAGTTCAACATAATACACATCTGATGGTCTAAAATCGCTTCAATGTTTAAACTGGCAGACCATAAAACACATGACAAAGCTTCATGAGGACGCAAGTGAAAGTGATCTGGCTTAGGGGCTTGCACGCGCCGTGTGTGTATTAGCGCACATAAGAACGGCGATTAACTTACCTGTATAAACTGTGTAAAACATGCAATTACCATAGTAATTGTGAGCATCTATAAACTATATAACTGCACTTGATGTGACTGACGGGGCGGAGTCATGTGACTAAAACCGAAATAACCGGCATGGAAAAATAACGTTGCGGTTAAAGGTTCTACATTTCGGTTTCGATTACTTTTCGATTAATCGTCCAGCCCTATTACTTTTGCGTAACTTTTTCTCACCTGCATGGGCTGGGCTTGCTTTTCTTTTCTTTTTTATAGCATCAAAAAAGTTATATTTTTGGCAAACGTAAAGGCCCTTTTTTCACACAAAAGTGAAATGAGTAAGCCTCAGGCTGAAAGAAATGCAAATTCAAGCCTAGAGGCCGCAATTAAAAAATAAAATAAACTTTCAGCTGTACTGTCATTCTTAATTGAAGAAGAATAGGACACAGAAGAAGAAAGTTCAACACACTTACTTCAGAAATTAAAGATTTAAAAAAATGAAACAAAAATGTGATGTTCAGTATGATTGAAGTGAATCATCGAAGGTCAGCCGCAAAGACATTGGTTGATAAAGTGAGATCAAATACCTAAAGAATATTTGTGTAATTGAACATTTAATTATCGCAGGTTTGCGTAATATTTGCAAGTGAGATGAGTAAATGCCTGCTCACATTTATTCTAGAACTACAATAACCATCATATTCACACACACACACAACACAATTTCTCTCAACATGGGGACAGGAGAGCCGTCAGTCAATTAATGGAAAGCCATAAGTTGCAGTAACTTGCGTTACTTATTTGAAAAAGTAACTTGGGTATTTTGATGTAAATTTCTGAAGTAATGCATTACTTTACTAGTTACTTGAAAAAGTAATCTGATTATGTAACTCAAGTGACTTGTAATACGTTACCCCCAACACTGGAGGTGACAATTTGATTTTATTACAATTGATGTAATCAAACCGTGTTTGATCATGATTAAGTTTGATCATTTTGGCATGATTCATAATCAGGGACATTTTATGTAATAGTGGAATACTGACAAACAAGGTAACACTTCATGGTCCAATTCTAGTTGCTTATTAGCATGCATATTACTAGGATATTGGCTGATAAAACACATATTAGTGCCTTATTATGCATTACCATATTCTACATCCCTTAATCCTACCCAATATCTAAACTTAACACCTACATGCTAACTATTATAAGCAGTATGCTAATTAGGAGTTTATTGAGGCATAGTTAATAGTTAACAGTGAGAATTGGACCCTAAACTAAAGTGTGACCAAAAAAAGATTTACCGGGTCAAGAACTGTATTTTGAATATGCAAGTACATGTTTGGCATTACTATAGTTATTATAATCAATTATTACAAAGTACATAATTGGTGCTGAAAAACAAACAATATATTTATAGCTAGGACAATCTCATGGCATTTCGTAATAATAATAAAATAATAGTTTATGTTTTGGTGAATTGTTGGCTAATTCGTATCTCATTCATACATTTTCATGCGATCTTACTTCCCAGTGACGGTTATGTATAGGAGTAGACCTACATACTTACTTTTGGATGCTCTTTATTTTACAGTAGGCTATGTGTACTTACCTAAGAAAATAGCTACTGGGTAATAAAGTAACTACAGGGGTCAAGGACTCAAGGTTAGGGTATTGTAGTTATTGTATTGTAATACTGTAAAATAAAGTGGGTTACACTTTATTTTAAGGTGTCATTGTTATTGTGCAATTATATACAAAATATGATATCTCTCTATCTTAATAGCAATGTGCTAAATCATGTTAGAAATGTGTTGAATCATGCTAGCAATGTGCTAATCAAGCTAATAATGTGCTAAATCATGTTAGAAATGTGTTGAATCATGCTAGCAATGTGCTAATCAAGCTAATAATGTGCTAAATCATGTTAGAAATGTGTTGAATCATGCTAGCAATGTGCTAATCAAGCTAATAATGGGCTAATCAAGCTAATAATGTGCTAAATCATGTTAGAAATGTGTCGAATCATGCTAGCAATGTGCTAATCAAGCTAATAATGTGCTAAATCATGTTATCAATCCATCCATATCAATCTATCTATCTCTATATCTATCTATCTATCCTATCCTTTAAAACTAGAAAACTATTTAAAACTGAAAACCTTGAAACTTCCAGCTTTTAAAACTAATTCAAACTTTCTGGCTAGGCTTAGAGTCAAACGTAAAGTTTGTCTAAAAACTTTTTTTAATCTATATATTTAACTGAGTAATATTAATTAACAACATGTGGGTTTGGTTGAGGGTTAGTTGCATGTAATTATGCATAATTTACTGTTATTACTATGGTACGTACATGTAAAATATGTAAAATAAAGTGTTACCATAAAGTGCTACCTTACTTTTTATAGAAGTTTTATATTTTCATTGTGATTCACATCATACAAATTCATACGAAACCGCCACCTTGTAAAAGTTAAATTTTCTTGTGAGATCAGGTTGACTATGGCATGAAATAAAAGAAATCTTGTGAATTTGCTTAATGGAATGTTTTAATTAAAAATGCTGTCTTTATTATTATGTAGTAGCTGTTGATATTGTAAATAGAGTCAAGGCTGAAGGGCTTGCATAAGCCTCATAACGTTTTTTTGCTTTTTTAAAA
The DNA here is from genome assembly GCF_949357685.1 of Gobio gobio. Classification (NCBI taxonomy): domain Eukaryota; kingdom Metazoa; phylum Chordata; class Actinopteri; order Cypriniformes; family Gobionidae; genus Gobio; species Gobio gobio. Next base: position 51,539,049 of record NC_137102.1, read on the forward strand.
TCTGCGAGTTTTTCCTGCAAGGCTTTTTTCCACCCTGCCATCAAACTCCTCTACTGATGTTGTGCTATGGAGACATGAACTGAGTATATAGTACATATCAATATTAGTCTTAGATGCCGCGTCCCCCTCCATAAACACCAGATGGGAATAAACTGCTACAACACTGAACAGATTCTGAAGGGTCTCACTTTCTGCACACGACACTGTGGATTAACAACTTGTTGAATTTGCCTCCTTCATGCATCTCAGGGAATTAATTAAAGGAGTATTTCATGTTACATACAAGTTATGTTCTGTCACCAGAACCTCCTGTATGTCAATTAATAATAAAGTAATAATAATAATAATGCATTACATGCTTCTCTCTGCAATCAAAGCGCTTTACATAGAATGGGGGAATCTCCTCAACCACCACCGATGTGCAGCATCCACCTGGATGATGCGACGACAGCCATATTGTGCCAGAACGCCCATCACACACCAGCTTATTGGTAGAGAGGAGAGTGATAAAGCCAATCAGTATATGGGGATGATTAGGAGGCAAATGGTGGCCAGGGTTACATCCTGAGATTTTTAATCATCACAGAGTCAGGACCTCGGTTAAACGTCTTAACCGAACCAAGAATGGTGCTTTTTGACAGTATAGTGTCCCGTCAGTATATAGGGCGTTAGAACCCACAGGGTGAGCGCCCCCTGCTGGCCGCACTAACACCTCTTCCAGCAGCTACATAGTTTTTCCAGGTCTCCCATCCAGGGAATGACCAGGCTCAGCCCTGCTTAGGTTCAGTGGACAACTAGTCTTGGGCTACAAGGTGACATGGCTGCTAATAAATTAAACTAAACTCTGATCTTGGCTTGTAAAAACAAAAAAACAAAAGTCACATTCACAGCAATGTGTGAAAGGCATATATAGAGTGAAAGGCTTTCGTGGCAAGGCACTAAGGAGGATTAAAAGCAGAAAAGTGAAGTGACCATATATATATATATATATACACAGTATATATAGATTAATACCTTGGTACAAAACGGTCTCTTCAATGGTGGGACTACTGTTTATAAACTACAAATATGAACTTGTGTCAGGAGAGCATGATACAGATGAAATAAACTGACACTTTTATCATATTAACATACAACATTTAACTTGTAGCTATATATTTTTTTGCATTTTAACATGTATTCTGGTGCAGTGCCCCTTTGCCTTTATTTGTAAGTAAATTAGTCTAAACCATTTTCACTTCTTAAATGATAATGCACAAAAAAAGGGCTTAACCCTAGTCCCAGACTAAAATGCATATTTGAGCTGAAAGCAACTTGCACTGACGTCTTAAATTATGTCGGTGCCATTGTTTTGTCTCATGATTCACACCAGTAATGCTTTTTTTAAAAGGCACGTTTATAAAAGCTACTTCAATGTCCTAATAAAACTAAAGTCTAATCCTGACTGTGAAACCGGGCAATCAACTTTTTTGCAAGGGAAAAGGAAATTAAAGAGAAAGTATGTTAATTTAGGATGTAGGGTTTAAATTAAACTTTTCAAAAACAAATCTGACTGGGGAGCTATGAATTTATGATTTTTTTAGTAGGTCATAATTAATGGAATTTAAATAAAATAAAATAATTTGAACACAAGATACTGATAGCCAATTAAATACTTGAGTATCAAATATACTACGCCTGGAAACCACAACTTTAAAATTCCCTGAAATGTCCATGTTTTCCATAAATGTGTCTCATGCAAATTTGTAAATGGCAACTTGGGTAAACATTTGCAAGTCAACACTGCACAACCCTGCTTTGTGCATTAGGAGCAAAAGCGTGCAGAACAGCCCACACAAGAGACTGTTTGATTTATTTGTCGTACTGTAATAAAAAAAAAAATGACTCCACTGGTTCATCATTTCCATATATTATAATACAGATGCAGAATTGAAAGTTTATTCTTTAAACAGCCTAATATTTTACAAAGAAATGGATAAGTGTCTGGAACTTTCAAACATGTCCTTAAAACAGGACACTGTTGATGACATTTCCTCGAGTCCTACATTGTTTTCGATGTCCGTCAACATGGGGGCAGCAAAGCGGGAGAGGAGAGAAGGGAAGAAAATGGAAAACACTAAAAGAATAAGGGGAGGAACAAATAAATTAAAAAAGGAAGCTGTAATGGGGAGAATACATTATTTTTTTCCCTCTGCAATCCTTATATTCACGCTTAAAGACACATCGGTCTGGAGATGAGCATGATCGTGGGCAGACGTTCCATCTCCGTGGAAGGACACTGAAATCATTGACTCCTCTCCTGCAGAAGCAAGCCTCTCTCTTCCTTTACTCAGGGCTTTGTTTTTGGTTCTTTTCTTTTCATGGCCGTGGGGCAGCGCTGTTATTGCAACTGTAGTTTCCTCTAGATTAGGGAGGAAGAAAAACGTGCTGCCCCGAATCTACTCCAAATCAGAGAATTGACGATAAAAAAGAAGAAAAAAAAAAGAAAAAGAAAGGAGGAAACCGTTTGAGGGGAATATAAGGGCAGCTGTTCAGAAGGGAAGCAGTCGGTAGGGGGAGCCAGGTGATCAGCAGGCCTCAAAAGTCTTCCACGGTCTCAATCTCACCCATGTTGAGTCTCTCAGATGAGGCATTGACAGAAAAACCTGCAGAGACATTTGGAAAAGTATAAATAACCATTAGAGGGATTAAATCAAATATAGATACAGTGTGTGTGTGTGTGTGTGTGTGTGTGTGTTTATGTATGTGCTAGAAAAAAGTATATTTATTGCCTTTCATGAAAAGTATATACATTTCTTATATTTATTTGTGATGATTCATTATAAGTAAAAACATATACACATACACTCAAAAAAAAAAAGGTGCTATCATTGGCTCATAACCATAGGGCAGGGGTGTCCAAACTTTTTTAAAAGGGGGCCAGATTCGATGTTGTGGACATACCCTGGGGCCGGTCCCTTTTCTTATATATATATATATAAATAAATAAATGACATGTTTTGTTTCTTGGAAAAGCTTGAGCTGACAGTAGAGTAGCTTGAGTGAAATTTAAATATTAATTACTGAGTTAGAACTCTATTCTTATTTAAATTTAATAAGTGCTCTATTTAGATCACCACAGGTAAAACCACACTACAAAAAATACTTTTCTTACTTGGAATTTCTGTCTTTTTTCCAGTCCAAATATAAAAAAATTCTTAAATGAAGATGCTTTTACTAAGGAAAATTACATATTTTTTCTTGATTCCTGGGGGGAAAAAATCTAAATTAATTGAGTTTTTGCTTGAAACAAACTAAATTATTTGCCAATTGATTAGAAAAATAATCTTGTTTCTGTTTGGGACAGAAACAAGATTCCAAACAGAAACATTATTTTTCTTACCCCATTGGCAGATATATTTGCTTGTTTTAAGCAAAAACTCTTCAATTTCATTTTATTTTCCAGAAAACAAGAAAAAATATCTAATGTAACTTATCTAGAAAAATACATCTTGATTTAATGATTTTTAGATATATTTACACAAGAAACCAGACAAAAATACTAAAATGACAGCATTTTTTGCAGTGCACACAAGGCAAAAAGTAAAAAAAAAATATAGAAAAATGGCTTTAAGGTATTTAGTCTATAAACATATAAATACAAATGCACAAAACTGCAAGTTTATGACAAAAATAGTCTGCAATTTGGCCTTTATTACTCATTTAATACACATATACATTACAAATTAAATACAATTAGATATTAACCTACATTTCTGATAAATTACCACGGTTACAGTTAGTGTTACCACAGTAAATCCATGATAAATGTTGGTAAATTGTTGTTTGAAAAGTATTTTAACTGAATGGGCAAATTAAGTCAGTGCTATTTAACTGGATTTAAATCAAATCAATCACAGAGAGATTCGCAGCTCGTACCGGAGACCTCTCGCCAAACTCGAACTCGTGATCGAGACCCTCAGCAGGTAAACACATTTGTTCAGAGTCAGAGCTCGCAAGTTGCACAGAGCACAAGTAGCGCTGTTTCGTTCCGCTTTGGGCGCCGTTTCCCTGGCCTAAAATCTAGTACTGCCACCTTGCGTTGACATCGTGAACCTGCACGATTTGTAAATTATCTGTGGCGGGCCACATATAATATATTTTAATAGACACGCAGCGGGCCGTTTGAAATTCATCCCCGGGCCACATTTGGACACCCCTGCCATAGGGGAACCTCTTTAAGTGCTGTATAGCACCAATCTTGGTGCTTCAGTGGTTCTTCAGCCACCGGTAACCATATACAAAACATGTTAAGATATGTAGCTATATAGCACCAAAAGTGGTTCCCCTATGATTACGACGAAGAACCACTTTGAGTGCCATATAGCACCATTTTTTTTTTTTTGAGTGTACATGCTCTTATACCATGGTGTGTCTGAATACTCAATTCTGATTGGCTGTAAAGTGTATTAAAACCATATAATATACAGGTAATTCCAGTCAGATTAAATCACAATTCTATGTTAATGCAATTAATGTTATAATTCAATCAAATAGACGTTATCTTACACAACTATATGTGACCCTGTCTGTGAAAACCCAGCTAAAGTAATTTTTTTGTCATTCGCTGTTTTATACATAAAATCATCCTACATAATGTAAAGAACATTCTGTGAAAATATAACCTTGTTATCTTTAATATTGACTGAGTAAGATCATGTCAAAAGTTAGCTGAATTTCGGCCTCAGAAGATCATGATTTTGAGAAATTCCAATTTTAAAATCAAGCTTATTTTTGAAATTGTAAAACATTTTAACCATTATTATTCTGATAATGTGACATATACCACATTAAAGCTAAGATTCTCCCATTTTCAGTGATATAGGACACATTTATGGGAAAATTCTTAGTTTTGTAAAACAAGTCTATTTATTATGATGTGCATGTCCAAAAAGCGTGAAACATTGAAACGAATGGGGGCACCACAAGAGCTTGATTTACAAAGTCAGTTCACTCTAATGATTTGTAGGCTATAACTTTATTAGTAAAATGAAATCTCAGTAGAAAATGTCATTAATAGGCCTATATATCCATTAATATAACATTTGGAGTAAATCCAGGACTAGGCCTAATGCCCTACCAAGTTAACAGGTCAGTCTCAAACTTTGTGCAGATAGTTAGTCATAACTGTGAATCTTCACTTGTCTCACAATTCGATTAGATTATGATTCATTAGGATTTTTTAATGGCTAATTGTGCTTAACAACTCTTTTAGCCTACATAAAGTACGTCCTGCACTTTATGTTCTCATTCATACATGTTCTATTCGTATAGGTTTACAAACCGAAACCAAAACATCAGACGCAAGAGCTTTGCTTCCGAAGGACACACGCAACTTTTTATATTAATATATAATACGGGTTCTTTATTTAGCCTACAAAAAACAGTAGGCCTATATTAATCATTATTAATTAAACTATCAGCTGTTCTGTTCCTTGCGCTTCACTTGCCACGGCCGCCCTGTCAGAGAGCGAATTCATAAACTCAGCGCCTCAGCATCAAAAAAACTAACTATTTCGTCACTTAGCAGCCATTAAATGTCTTTAAAATAAGATGGATGTATAGGCAGAAGGTGGAGTTAGGAAACAAATAAACTGTTCCTGAAATGTCGGTGATGGCACAAAGAAATCCACACAGAAATCGGAACCCGGCTTAGGTCGCCGTTTTCTTGCCTTTCCCGACACTGATCTGATCCTTGGTCGTGCGGATTGATATTATGGTCTGTTTGCACTTTGTAATTGTAAAAAATACGTTTCTGAACCGAATGATATAAGAATCAGCAGTTGTTTCTGCGTCGAAAGTAAACATTAAATCAATATTTAAGAAGCCCACGACCGGTATTTTTTGGTGCAAAATAATAAAACGTAGCGTCAATAAAATCATTAATTTCAGTATTTATAATATTATAAATGAAAAATTGAGTACTGCATCTCAAAGCCCTTTAATATAATAGTATAATCTATCATTTACAGCAATAAACACAAATTGCCTGTTTTGGTCATTTTTATGGCCATGACTACTTTGACGCTCAATATCTCCTAATTAGATTATGCGACTTTAGCCGGGGTTTCACAGACGGGGTCACATGTGTGTACTGTGTCTGATGTAAAGTGGGCAGAATGTTAGATCTAATCAGCCATAACTGACAAAAATAACCACTATTTTCCTTTCAGTCAAATATTGCACTAATTAAAATCGTTTAATGCACAACTAGCTGTGGATTATCCCTTACATATACTGTAAATATAAATAAATGTGTAAATGTCAACAAGCAACTAATACGCTTTATTAAAATCTACTCATCAAATTTGAGTCACATCAAACGGTTCTGATACCATCATGATGAACTTATCTGGGGCTCAATAACACACTGTAAGGTTTCAATGAATTGAAGAACTTCAGTTCACAGGAATTCATACAACGCTGATGAGTAATTTCTCTGCAGATCATATCAATTTTTAAAATGACAACACAGTTTGTTTATGAATGACTTTGCCGACACTCACCTAGAAGGCTTGGGTCAGCCCGTACCATCTTCTGTTTCTTTTTCTTCTTGCCGGAAGTGACTGTCTCAAACCGCTGATGCTGCTGTTGTTGTTGTTGTTGTTGGTGGAGGACTGACACTTGGCTCATTCCCCACACGGAGTCCTGAGACACAAACATGGGGAGTTGAGCAGCTAATTGACACATGCACAACAGTGTTAATTTTGTTGACAAATAATGTTATAATAATTTTGCGCACACAGAAAGCCGCCTCTTGGACAGTGCACAAATACTTAATTGAGCTTTCTTTCGCGTCTTATTGTGCTTGAACAGACAAAATTGTCAAAATGTATGAGAGCATTCACACAAACACAGTCGGTTATGTCATTAGTAAACGTAAACAGTTGGAAGACTATTGAATGTGTACTAGTGTATTGTATCCATGCATTCGGCCTTAAAGTGACAGCAGCCTAATAAACCTGCTGCTGTCCGTCATTAATGTTAACCAACAATTCAATGCTCTTGACTGAATAACTTCAATGGCTTTAATAAGGATTCATCTAGATTTACTTTATACAAAATATGTCTGCTTGAAAGACTGAAGAATGCTAAATGCAAGTTGCTATAAAGAATGCATATATCATTAATTGAAAATAATAAAATGTTCTTGTTTCTTTATGAGAAGTGGTTTTATTTGCTTATAAGATAAATAAAGACATGCAATGGAGAGAGATTTAACTGCTGTGACAAATAACATGTTCAAATCTTAATATCATTGAAATGAACAGGTTTATAGAGGTTTTCTACACGTGTATATAACGAGCTTGGACATTTTAGAGAATTGCTTAACTGATGCATTACAATTTAACTAAACCCATTACATTTTAGTCTACTAAAATCTTGTGATATTTAAAATGAAAACATTCCAGTTGACTAAAATATGATTAAAACTAAATCAAAATTTGCCGTCAATTTGCTAGTGCGAAGACACACAAACGAACCTGCTGTTTTTGCTGCTGGACCTGCTGAGGTTTTTGCTGGTTAGCATTCTGTTTGGCACGCCGCTCCAGGAACTGCTTGGCGAAGTCCTTGGCCTGTGGAGTGTCGCCTAGGTAAGCTCGCACGTAGTCGTGCACCTCGTACGGCGAGTCCACTTCCTTCAGGAACGACGCAAAGGTGGGAACTGTGGCAAGAGAGGAAGACTTATGACTTTCAGAAAGCTACATTGTCTTTAAATCACTGATGCATCATTTTTTTGTATGCAATTTGCTTTTTCATTATCATATTACAGGCATTATTTCTGAACACACGCTGGTGGTTTTCACAGTAAAATGAACTCTTACGTCTCGACTTATGCTTTCTTTGGTGTGTAATGTTGCAGTTTGAGCATGAAAAAAGCCGGAAAAGTTACAAAAGCACAAAGTCACCCGAATATATACTCTATATCAGTGCGCATTGTTTCTGAATTCCCTGAAATGCCTCGATTGTAGTCTTGAGTCTTCTTAAGGGAACGTACACGTCACAATTTCCTCATTTAAATGATTCCCGGCAATGGCATGTGCAAAATAAAGGGGGCGAGGCCTGGTTGAGTAGTGTGTGGTCACGGTTTTGGTAAGGACTGTGGTCGTGTTTTTGGTAAGGACATTTTCCGAACACGCTTAAAGCGGCTGAACAAACACAATACAATACTAAAATATCTGAAACGGTATAAATACTCCTTTTTTGTCAGTATCGATACAAAGATACACCGCTGCATGTTCTTGCGCTCTTTTCTCTCACTCGTCTCATTCGCTCCAGTTGAATAATGCTTGTATTGTCCAACATTTTTGTCATTCCCGCAGGTTTCATGCTCATACTAAAAGCGTGTGCATCACTGATCTATACAAGTGGCGCTCTCATAAAGCCACCTCTCAAACAGCTTGTGTACCAAAATTTACTTTTTCATGGATTATTATGCTTAAACGGTCAAATATGTACAAAATTATTCCAAAATGCCTGTCTCGCAGTGTATTCCGGTAAATACAGTCAGTTTTGGAACTGTAAATAGTTGAGAAAACACACGCTAATCAAAGAACAAAAGACAAAAAAAAAAACACTCTGCTCTTGACTGAATTTCTGAAGTATTTCTTACCTTAATACTACTGTTAGACCCACTCGAAAAACTTGAAGCCATGTTTATTTCTTAGGTCTCTTATTCATTTGTCTCTTTATTCTATTGTATTTATTTGTACTATTGTTTGCAATTAGCTTATTTGCTCTGATTTTATTACTGACTGTTTACTTCTCTTCTTTGTAACCGATTCAAAAAAAGCCTCCCTGCGCTGTGTGTAAGCTGTTATGACAAAATGACCCAAATTAGCAAAAAAATTATAATGATAAATTATCTGTATGGCGGCAGGCAGTGGAATCATATCGAAGTTGGAAATTCCAGTATCGTGACAAAACTAATAAAGACATGAACATTTTAACGTCAGAAGCCACATTTGGTGTATACAATGACAACAAAACAAACATTCTCAAGAAAATGTGACGAGACAAGGAGGGAAGTGGCTTGTGGGAAGAATTATCTGTGCATCTTTTGCGCACTAAATAAATGCCAGGAAAGTATGCATCAGTTGACTCACCATCAAGGTTATTGGCTGTGTTGAGAGTGTGTAGAGTCTGTTCACACCACTGCATAAAGCCGTCCTGGTTCTTATTGGCTCCCTGGAACAGTTTCAGTAGCTTCTCTTCTTCCTCCACCTTTTTACTTGCTTTAGCACTGCTGCTATTACTGCAACAGATATTATTTGAGGTTTTATTGCACCTTTTAGAGTAACAGAAAGACAATTATATGTAGTGGTGGTTTACCTGAGGTTAGCGTTGCCCTTGTTTTTCTGATTGTGGCTCTTGCGTGTGGCCGGAGGCAGGGGGGCCTCCTTTGCTGCTTCATCCCAGAAGCCAAAATTAGAGTTCTGAGCATCTCCCCAGACACTGCTGGTGTCCATCATCCAATTTGAGCCGACATTATTGACAGAACCCCACACTGATGTATTGAGGGCCTAGATGGAGAAAGAGAGAGGTCATGCAATTTATTTTAGACTAATGTACTCAAGAGCAGATTTTCAGGGCTTCGGTAGAGTTTTTAAAATCAAATGTAAGACTTTAAGACCTTTTTAAAGATCTGCACAAAAAAGTAACACTGTATGACCGTAGAGAACAAACTCATAACATCTCAAAATAAATCATGCTTCTCAGATTCTTTTACTTGATTAAACAGGTACATATTCAACTACAAAACAGGGTAACTGCAAGTTTAAAATCTATATGCATATGTATAAAACATACGAATTAGAGCAATACTAGTAACATGTATACATTTTATATTCTTAGTATTTCCTTCCTGTGACAGGGCAGCCTAGAGAGAAGTCACAAGAGTTTACATTAAACCTCTTAACCTGCGCCAATATTTTTGAGAATTTTCTGAAAACGACATGCCCAAATAAAAATGTCTGCAGCTCTTAAACCCTATGGTCTATATTCATAAATCTGGTCTTATTTTAAACTAGACACTTGAAATTTTGTTACCCAAGAGTCATTATAACTCAAAGTAGTATAGGAACAGAGTAAAACATACATGTAAGTGACTTCACATAGGGAAAAATGTATGAGACTTTAATGTTAAGAGCCTGAAAATAACCTAAATATAAAACTGATTGTCTGATCATGTTTTGATTCAAATTCGAGGATGATTCTCTCAAAAATTTAGCTTCTGTAAGCTTTTATGTCAAGAAAAGTCTAGGCGTCCTTTCAAAATGGCCATTTATTTCAAGAACATTTGTAATTGTAAAGAGTAGTTTTCATTCAAATAAATCTGCAATAAACTGCTAATTATAATGGGTATACAGTTACTGAAAAACCAAAGCAACTATTTATAGAATATACAAAGTGTAAAAAACTAATTTAGTTGATAAGAAGTGTCAGTCAGAGTCTGCGCGCCCCAGTGCGTGTGTGCGTAAAAACTGGCAGGCGCGCACACGTGTGTCATGCAAACGTAAGCACGAGTAGTATTCACCAATAATGCTTACAAACACTGCGCAAGATGATGCCTTTTGATTGGTTACTACGTCCATCAATCAAACCTTTGCTGGCAAGGCATTGGCTGCCTTTATTCAACGAAAACCATGGGCGCTTTGACTGACACCTTCTGGAGCCAGTAATGCACTTCCTGTATATGATGACTCATCAGAAAGCCTGTGATTGAAGGACTGGTGGGATTCATATTATGCGGAAGAGACTAAGCTTGCAGGGGAGTTCGCCAGAATACTGATTAGAATCGATATTTCATTGATGGGATTGATTACTCTAACTAAAAACACTCATGCAAACAAAGGAGGATTTTTAGTTTTTCCCCTATTTTTTTCCCGTTGTTTTGGATTAAAAAGTGGGATGCATTTTGAAGAGTGGACCCTTACACTGACATGTATGCTGCTGTTTTTTGGTTTCGTCCGATCTGAACGACAGGAGATGAAAGATGAGTTATGCGTTTATTATGTTAACGTTTACATGGCCGGTCCTTTAGAATTTCATTTAACACTTTCCTCTCCGGTGTATTTATTGCAAAAAAATAAAAATAAAAATAAAAATTGCAGAACATGAATCTTGAGTGTTTTAGCTTTTAAATGATGCATAGTTTGTGATAGTTGATTAAATATTTTGTATAAAACAAAAGTAAATAAAAGTGCAGACACGCCCACTTCCATCAACCCCCTCGTGCTACAAACCACTGTGTTTACACTTTAAAAAAATATATATGATAACAAATACCAGTTTGCAACATCAAGCAGCATAACAGGACTGCTGTTGTATAACTAAAATAAAAGGAAGTGGGTGATACCAGAAGCCTACATTCAAGTTGCAACTGGCTGTACCCACACTTATATTAAAAACAAGGTGGATAACTGCATTAGAATGTGTGCAACTCACCACTCGGTTCTGCTGGGTGACGGTTGAGAGTTGCTGCTGCTGCTGCTGCTGTTGTTGTTGTTGTTGCTGCTGCTGCTGTAGCTGCTGCTGCTGCTGCTGCTGCTGTTGTTGTTGCTGCTGCTGTTGCTGCTGCTGCTGTTCTTTGCGCTGTGTCATCTGCTGCGCTTCCTCTCTCTGGATCTCCAGCAGGGACTTGGTAGCTGCTGGCTGCTTGGCCACGCTGCCCCAGCCAGAGAGCTTCGCCTGAGGTAGCTGCTGCTGCTGGACCTTTTGGAGCTCCTGCTGTTGTCGTCTTTGCTGCAGAAAAAAACGAAAACAGATAAATGTGAAAAAACGATTCTCTCTATGAAGGCCACATGGAAACCTGTTGAAAGCTTGGTCACATGAGAAAGCTTGAGTTGGGGAAGAAACCCTGGCATACCTCCTCTCGTGCTTGTCGTTCTCTCTCCTCCTCCAGTTTCTGGATCTCAGCAAGCGACAGGGCATTCTGAGACTGTGAGAGAGTGTTTGCTGTGGTTGACTGCTGGCCCCACTTGGAGGATGAAGGGAGCTGGAAACAAATACAATAATTGGGTCAGTCAAAAAAAACAACAACCTGTTTTAAGGTTATGTACCAAACATGTTACCATCATAAACCTATTTTCCCCATTCATAATAACTATACAATATAATAAAATAATAATAATACTTTTCATTACTTCTAATTACTACATTTATATTATATTTATACAGAATCATATTTTATTTCTTATTTAATAGATATTAAAATCAATAATTATATTGCAATTGCAATAATACAATTGCACTAAGAATTAAGTTATTAAGAAGTTATTTCTAATTACTATATTTGTAAATATATTTATATATTTACAACAGCATTTATAAATACTGAAAATCATGTTATTTAAATTATAAAAATTAAAAATCAATTGTGCAATAATACTATTGCGCTGTAAATACATTTAATAATAATTATTCTATTGTTTTATTTAACAAAAAAAGTTAAATTACATTAATATTATTTATGGTTGTCTTAATTCTTTTACTATTTTGGCAGAAAACCGCAGGGAGCCCATACAACTTCTCTTTTGTTGAGAGATTTATAAACAATTCTCCTTACAAATTTGGGAAGATGGTTGACGAGTAGTATACATGCATGAAATGCATGCATTCTAAATTTATTTGCTTAAATTTGAGGAGGCAAATGTTGCTTTTTCAATTCACATATGCCCAAATAATCCAAATAAATTCCGGAAAATCACTTCCCTGAATAATGGATTATCTATCAAACTATATCAAAATGACATCCTTTCAGGAAGTGAGACAAGTACAAAGACAAAATAAATATGTGCTCCACAGGATTCTTCACCTTCATCTGTGCGAGCTGCTGTTGTTGCTGCTGCTGCTGCAGTCGACGGAGCGCCTCCTGCTGCTGCTGCCGCTGCCTCTGTAGCTCCTGCTGCCTCTGCGCCTCCTGCTCTCTCCTTTTCTGCTCCTCCTGCTGTTGCCTTGCCAATGCGGCTGCTGCGGCTGCTGCCTCCTCTTCTAGCCTCTTCTCTTCCTCACGCCGCCTCTGAGCTTCCAGTTCTTCCTGTTTCCTCCGCTCTTCTTCCTGCTGGAGCAAAAATTATTAAAAGTTCAATAACAGCACTAAACCACACCAAAATGACATCTCAGCTATAATGCCAATCAGACCAATTCAAGTCATCTGTGGTAGACAGGCATGCATTAGTGATTTTACCATGGTTAATTGGTGGTCCAACCCTCTACCTACACCTTGGCAATAGAATCGCCATTGGCTAGTACATTATTTTTTTTTACTGACATACTATTTTATTTATATTTGTGCTTAAGATATTGTTGGTCATTCAGTGTTTCTGTAAAAAATTATAATAGTAATAGATAATAGTAATTGTTAATAAGATAATACTACTACTAATAACAATATACAACGCACTAAGGATTGATGAGCTGCTGGGTTCATGAATATTAAATCACGTTGTCTGCATTCACTCAAACTGATTTGCTGAAATCAAAAGAGTGAAGGTAATAGATGAACACCAGCCAATGAGATTGCTGTTTGCGCATTAGTCCCGCCAACTACCGGAAGAAACCGCTTACCTTCTGCTTGTTCTTAAAAGCTGATTAATTCCAAATGAACGGCGTTGTTTTGACAGGAAAATACAACAAAGAATATTGTTTACATGTAGCGCGTCGATTCCACGTGGTATTTAAGATTCTCTCTCTTTGCGTGTGTGTGTGTGTGTGTGTGTGAGAGAGTGAAACACAGCGCTCAGCAAAGCGACGGCGAGTTGTGCGCCTTCACAACTCGCGTAAACTTGAGTTTACGGTACGTCAAATACAGGAATGCTGTGCATCCATTGAGCTGAACTGAAATTGACAGATCGTTTGACGGAGAGCGAAACTATGGGCACATTCATAATCTTCTTACTAAGACAAACATAGTAACAGCAGTAGGCATGGATGAAGTTAAACTTTAATACTTTTTTGTAAATGTATTTTACAAATGCTTTGAACATGGCTATATCAATTACATTTTGGATCCATTTTACAATAAATGTTCATACACATGTAAGTCTTACCTGTTTGCGGAGGAATTCTTCCCTTTGTCTCCTCTCTTCCTCTTCCCTCCTCCTTTCCTCTAGCCGACGGAGTGCCTCCTCCTGAGCTAACCTTTCCTCCTCCTCTTTCTGCCTCCGCTGCGCCGCCTCCTGCTCCCGCTGCCTCTGGAGAGCCTCCTCCTACAGAAGACACAGCTTTTCTTATAATCAAAGCTTTTATATACAGTCTATTAGGGATGGGGGAAAAAATGGATTCACATGAACATGCAACAGCGTGTATATTTTAACTCCAAACAAATAAATCGGCCACTGATAAGCACTTTATTAAATAAATTCTGACTAGTGGTCGACAGATATATCGCCATGGCCAATATTTGCCATTTTTAAAATATAGATATCAGGCGACAAGTTCTGTTATGTATCAGTGGCGGGACTTTTATTTTGATGGCGCTGAGAACACCAGAGTCTGAGAACACAACGCTCCCATTCCCTTTTCATAAGTTTATGGTCTCTGTTTAACAGTCCTAACAACAAAAAGTCCTTAAAAACTATATTTCAGTCAGGTCCACTTAAGTCAAAAACACCATAGACAAACTTTTAGTCAACTTTTTATTGGCATATTTAGGCTAAATTTACATTTGCGAAATCCCCCATTTAGAACGGAGCATATATCAATGACAACAGAATGACATAGATTAAGTTTAACACAGTTTAAGGAGGAGCTGGGGTGGAGGTAGGTTGCAAAGCAGCGTGTAGTGGAAGCAGCCAAGTAGGCAGACTGAACTGAAGCTACGCTTAAGTAAGGCGCCCTGTTTGAGAGTTGCCAATTGAGTGCATAGGAATCGTATCAGCTGATATGGGCGGAGTTGGAATTTTTCCAATTAGCTGATAGCGGAGCTTGACTACGTGGCCTGCCTGAACTAACGCAGAATGCTTGATATAATAAGCAGACATGGCAAATATGTACATGGGGAAAAACTATAAATTGTATAACTAAGATTATCAATATCCTACATAATTAAAAAGGCAGGAATTGTAATTTATTACAAATAAAATAGTTCAATATATTTAATTTTTTAAATTGATTGATGAAGTAAAACAATAACATGAGATTAAAAAATAATTCAACAAAACTTCATCAATCGAGGACACAAGCACTGAACGTTTGCTTATTTTTTGGTTGAACTAATCCTTTAAATTAAACACATTTCATTACCTTTTTATTTTCAGTTTCTTTTTCATTGTAAAATAAATAAAATCAAATTCAACGTTTAGAATCAAATCTATTGTGAATCGATTTTGAATCGTGACATTCCAAAAGATTCCCAGCCCAAATATTAGGGGTGTCGAAATTAATCGTTTCTATGATGCATCGCAATGCAGATGAGGACGATTCGGTATCGGTTCAGTAATAGATCATAACCGATTATAATGTACTGATTCTTTTCTGACGTCATTTGTCGCGTACGTGCTTTGTCGCGGTAACATACAATGGCAGAGGGAGACGAGACGCGAGTGCGAGTAATTAAAATGCTCCAACTACTTTAAAAGCCGACATCTGGGCACATTTCAGCTTTTATGAACAACCTGGTAAGCACAACCTGGAAAACACAAGCGCTGTGTGTCAATCAAAGCTATCGGATTTATCAAAACTACATTTACACTTGTGCACATAAATGTATCTCCGCAAAACGGATATAAATCCGATCTTCAATTCCCGCACAATATGCAGATTTACTGGAGTTCACGTCACCGAAAACAACAGATATGAGCTGCATTTTATTAATCGTCAGCTAATTTCAAAATCAAAGACCGCAATAGGAGCAAGCGCAGCAACCGCACTGGTAAGTTCATTCAGTTTCTTTACTTTTAATGAATATGATTGCATGTTGAGCACCTACAACTTTACTTTAGTTTGTGCATTAGCTTGATAAAGAGATACGTGCTTGTCTGCGGCGATGCATGCTTCAGTAGTGTTGTCACTTCTGGCAATGCCATATAGCCCACACGTTAATTTTTTTGCATTGTTGCGAGGAGTAAAATTTACATATGTGGTTTCAACAACCAGATGCATTTAGAGTTTAGTTTTGACTAATGCGGCCCAGACCACCTTCTGAAGTGGCTTTTAGTATTTTGTGTATTTTTTCTAAATGCTCCTGTTGTCTTCTGTGCCCAGACTTGAGTTTTGTTTGATACATTCAAGAAGCATATTTTCTTTGAGCAGGTAAAATTAAAGGTTCAGTTCATGTAACTGACTGCCAAAATTGTAGAGCCCACATGAGGATGCAGTATATATATATATATATATATGTGTTACTGTATATATGAAGGCCCTCAATCACTAATGTCTCTATGAATACATTACAGTATAACTGAAAGCTCCCAATTTCAACATTTATTAGGCTTTAAAAAAACAACTTTTAATTTAAGTGAACATAAAACAATCCTTACATAAACCCATTGTAATAAATGTTATATTTACCCATGGCCTTCCCTGTTAGACATATACAGAAATGTAATGTTATCAAACACCTTTCTTAACTGCATAAATAATAAATGAAATATAGATTAATCATCATTAAAGCTACACTTTTCTCTGTTCCCGTTGTTCTTTGATGAACATTAATGACAGGCATCATCAGTGCTCCTGTCACTTTAAGAACGGCCACTGATGAACATGACGCGGATCTCACGCACTGTCCCACGCATCTCATTTCCTCAATACTCTTTAAGTTAATTTAAGACGTTTTATATATATATATATATATATATATATATATATATATATATATATATACATATACACATATATACATATACACATATATATACATATATATATATATATTTATTTTTTTTATTCACTAACTAGTTTAGGTTTGAGAATGTCAATGTGCTACTTTCTTTTTTAATGAAAGAACATAGAGCAGTGTTTAGGCTTGAACAGCAAACAAAAGTGCAATGTGAACATGCACAAGAAACATATGCTAATAGCAAAAATACTCTCAATTCAAATGGAAAGCTTTGTATTTGAATCTCGGCACAAATTTCCGTTCTCTACTGACCTGCTTGCGCCGTGCCAGCTCTTCTTCCTCCAAACGTTTCCGCTCCTCCTCTTGTCTAGCACGCAGCGCCTCTTCCAGTCGCTTCCTCTCCTCTTCTTCCCTTTTGGCCCGAAGCTCTGCCTCCCGTCTTTCCATCTCAAGCTTTAGCGCAGAAAAGACCAAAACATTTTTTTTATAAAATGAGACTCTTGCATCAGTCCAACTCTATCAGTAATTTTAGGTCACACAATATCTACTCGTATCTTTCTCACCTTCAAAGCTTTGGCTTTCTCCAGCTGCATCTGTTCAATGGAAGACGCTTGAGGCATGGAGTCTAGTGGCAGATCCCATACGCTACTCCCTTCCCATGCTAAAAAACACAAACAGACGAAGAATAAGCATAACATTTGATTTCTCGTGTTAGAGGATCAGCATATTTACAAACTTAATTATGGGTCAAGTGGAAATGATTATGAAAGTCAAGTAAAGCTCATGAATATTGTGAATGTAAATACAAAATCGCAAAAGCCAATGTTTCACTTAAAAGCAATAAAACGACTCTGTCAGATGCCACGTTTTTGTTCTGCTTAAGTGGAACCTAATTCAGCTGAGTCAAATCACTTGCAACAGGTTTACACCACGAGATGGGCATGAGTCATATCCAAAACTAAACGAGTGGCGCGTTACTGTAAGTGAAAGTAGAAAACAAGCACACCTGACTGACACGATACAAGAGCTGCAAGAGAACCGCAGCACTTTTTTCCATTTGAAACTACTGTGGCACTCTGACTCAACTGCTGATCTAATGACTTGAGAAATTCTAGACAACAAACAAGATGAAGTAAATAACCACCACCATCCTTTCTAAAACATCTAAAAGAAGTGAGACACAGATGAATGCATAAACTGACTCTGATTTTCAAGAATTTCCCTCTGGAAATGTACATTTCCCGTTCTAAATATGTCCTTGTTTTGATCTTATAATGCGCAGCAGAGCAGATCTCGTGTTGACGTACTGCTGGGAGTGGTGGGCTGCATGTTTGGAGAACAGGATGCCTGAGTGGAAGGGTTCTGCATTTCCCAAACAGATCCCGAGTCTGGAACGGACATGGAACGTGTAACGGGAGGTAAGAGGCTCTGTTGCGGCTCTGGCGTTCTGCAAGGGCACAACAAATCAAACTGTGAGATAGTGCCACAGATGCTCAACCACAATACCAATGCAGTGCATCACACCTCCCACGCTTTGCATTAATATGCTACTGTCCTTTGGTTGCCCTGAGGGAATGTGTAATTCTGACAGGGTTGCTGAAATGGAAGTAAATGAATCTCACCTGATCTTGAGTGCCTGATGGAGAAGAAGATTGAGCTGCTGCTGTTGTGGAGGAGGAGGAGGAGGAGGGGCAGAGCTTAAAACTTTCTGCTGAGCCAGAGCATACTGTTGCCTAAAGGACGAGAGAGAATCTTAACTTTTGTTCTGATTTAATGTCATTCAAAAAAGGTCATGTTTTTTCATGTTATAGACTTTTTTGAAAGAAATGCATTTTATTCAGCAAGGATGCGTTAAATTGATCTAATGTGACAGTAAAGACATTTATAATATTATAACAGTCTGATTTGATCTAAATGCCATTCACAGAATTTTCTATTCCAACTGTATTCAACATTGATAATGATAAGAAAAAGCAGCAAATCAGCATTGTAGAATGATTTCTGAAGGATTATGTGACATTGAAGACTGGAGTAATGATGCTGAAAATTCAGCTTTGCAATAATGAGTTAATAATTACATTTTAAAATAAAACAGGGCTGAAAATAACATTGGTTCAACAAATGCTGCGAGTTTAGGGCAGAACTACCTGTTTTTCCAAACAACGGATAACAGAAGAGTGGAATTAAGAAGTTTTTAGCCAATTCATTTTTGATGTTCTTGAAGCTTCTGCTTCAGACTAAATTACACATTGTCTGCCGTCGTACCTGAGTAAGTACTGATATTGCATCTGCTGTAGCTGATACATATTTAGAGCATTAATCTCATGTTGTCTCTTCATCCTCTCTTGATCTGCATCTCCCTATACACAGACAAATGCACACACATCAAAACGTTTAGGATGCTGAACAACAAGGGAAGTCATCTTGGGTTAGGCATTTCACACTCTTATTACCAGTATGGGAGGTAGTGTGGGGCCGGGTGTGAAGGGCACTCGCCCCCACAACTTCATCATCTCTCCCAGGGGCTGGAACATCTCGTCACATCCTCGCTTCACCTGCAAGGTCATGGTGAAATAGCCCGCCTGAAACCACTCAGACATCTCCTGGTTATTAAATGGTCCTGTGAGAAGACAGACAGACTGGGGTCACTGAATGTGGCTATTGAGAGCAACACGGTAACATTTTGAATTCTCTGAAGTTGAGAGGTTTCATCACAGGAATGGAGAAAAAGTTGTATGCTCTTTGAAAAGTATTCTTAAAGCTACACTGTGTGATATTTTCCCCCATCTAACGGTGAAAAGGTATATGACCATCCAGTGAATTTTAGTTTCTGTTCCTCTCAATTCCGATTTCATTTCAACTCCTACGGTGGCCGATTTAGTCCAAGATTAACATGGCTTCCAGTTCGACCTCGTCCACATTCGACACGGTGCCTGTGGGATATTCTGTGCGCAGTGGGATGGTTGGAACTCAACTGGCCTAATTATTCAGCTAGAAAGAACTGCAGCTAATCCAGAGTGAACTTTGATGATAGTAATGTTTATTCAGTCATCCAATTGCAAGGCATAAACAGGTTTGCGTGGATATGTACATAAATGTGGTTTCTGTGAGAGAAATAAGGATGGTAAATATACATACACAGTTAAGAACTGTATAACTATACTTATAAGTTACATTTGTATAATGTAACCGTAAACCAGAGCTTATTGTACCATATATAGGCGCTAAATGCAGCTGCATTAAAAGGAGTGGAGCTGCCGCTGCTGCTGCTAACAAGCGGTGTCGGGTTACAAAAGTGTGCGCGCCGCTTTAACGTTAGCACTGAAGTGCGCTCTGTATAACAATAGTTAATATGCCGATCAGACCTGATGCATATTTCCATCAACATACATTACAAGCAAATATTTTCTATAAACGAATAAACATTGTTGATAACAAAATAACTGAATGATTGTTCAAATAGGTGAGCATTATGCTATTGTATGTTGACACAAAAATACTTCTGAGGTGACATCAACTGAATTACGCGATGACACACTCTGAAACACATCTACAATGACAATAACTATTATTACTTACGGAGTTATTAACGCACAGAAATACCACACAAGGACTTTTGAGGAATAAACAAGCCAGGAAAACTCCGTATAACTCTGTTACTGGACGCTGCTGAGATAAACTCTCTGCACCTGCACCAGACAAGTCTGAACAAGTTGACGCGCACATGCGCGAGGCAGGGAATTTTGTACAGTGCCATCGAGTATTAAAACCGGTTAAAACGCGAAAGGCGAAGCTTGAATTTACGGGTATGTCCCTCTTTGGCTAATGTACTTTCAAGATGGAGGGGCAACATGGCGACCACCGTTAGATCCCATTACCTTATGTATTTTCAATGGCATATTATAAACTTACGAGAATACTTTATTACTTGAAAGAAGTAAATATACATTAATGAGCACATATATTTTTGAAAGAACTAAGTGTTTTTAGCTAAGAATAGACTAAAAAAGTTACACAGTGTAGCTTTAAGGTACAGGTTAACATACACGGCACAGATTTAGGCATTGAGTAATTTTGTCGTTGACGTAATAGATTAGGTCTAGTTGAAAATAAAAATGTTTAGAATGATGTACATGATATTAGGGATGTGGGACTCAAGACTGGAGTAATGCAGCTTTTTTTATTACAATATTTCATAATAAATAAAAATAAGCCTTGTTGAACATAAGAGAATTCTTTCAGCAACATTTAACATTAAAATTCTTAACAACTGCATTTATAATGCAGTGGTAAAATTTGTTTGGATCCTGATTTGCCTACCTTGGATCTCTCCCTGCGGATCTTTGTAAAACCATTTGAATGCAGCCTCATGGGTAATAGCAAGAGCTGTGGGTTTGGGACCAATCTTGCTGGCCAAACGCTCATCGTCCACACCGCCGTCCTGCAGGTATGCCACCATTTTCTCAGCTTCCTGTTTCAGTTAGGAAAAAGTCTTGTTCAAACATTCAATCTTCATTATAATGTGACTGACAGACCTCAAGTAGCTCTGATACCTTTAGTAGCATTTCATATCTATAACTTACACCATGTCTACACCAGACATTGTAATCAGTGACGCTGTCTACAACGGATGCGGTGCACTGCAACAACACATTAATCTATTTCGGACGTACTTCAAGTGCTCGTGCTACTTCTGACACAAAGAACAAATCGATTTGCAACAGTTGCTTTATCGCGTCCGATGTAGAGACAATGTTAGGCACCAATTTAATATTTATAAGCAATCACTGCTGTACAGTAAACAGCCATTCACACCTGCTCAAAGTGCTTGAGTCCCTCATCCTCATCCATATCAGAGGGCAGTGCAGAGGGCCGGCTGATAGGACCCACAATGCCCGTGGAGTGGGGGAGAACAGGAGCCACAGACACTGGCATCTCCAGAGGCTTGACCTGCTTGGTTTGAGTGGGCATTGACTGAACAGGGAGCACAGAAGGAGTAGAGAGCGGAAGATCTGGAAGCAGAGACAGGTTTAATTCAGCATTCCCTAAATAAAGGCTACAGGCTTTATTTCCCAAAATATCTTTAAGAGGAACTATTTTTGCATAAGTATTTGCATACGTTTTTACTCATTTGATTACTACCTGGGAGTGCGTTTGTGACATGTGGTATGGAAATGGCCTCCACAATGCTGTTTGGTAGGGTTGTGTGTAGTGGTGCTTTACTGAGTTCAGGTCTGTGTTCTGGTACTGTCGTTCTCCCCAATGGTCTCTCACTTTCTTCAGTCTGTTCCAGGTTAACAGATGGTAGAGGTGCGGGAGTCGCAGCCTTGGGAGGCGTTACTACTGCTTTAAACGGTACAGCAACCGGCGATGGCTCTTCCGATTTACTGCCTTCTGTACCAAAACCAAAAATAAAGCTTGATTAAAAACGATGAATTTGTTCAGATGTGAACTGATAACGTACAAGATTGAAGAATTAAAAATGGTACAATTACAATACCGTTAAAAATTTGGGGTCAGTAATTTTAAGATAAATGCTATTCTCATAAACTTTCTATTCATCAAAGAATCTTGGGAGAAAAAATCAGTTTCCACAAAAATGTTAAGCAGCACAACTGTTTTCAACATTGATAATAACAAATGTTTCTTGAGCAGAAAATCAGCATATAAGAATGATTTCTGAAGGATCATGTGACACTGAAGGCTGGAGTAATGATGCTGAAAATTCAGATTTGCCATCTCAGGAATAAATTACATTTTAAAATATATTAATATAGAAAACAGTTATTTGAATTGTAATAATAATCACAATATCAGTTGTACAGTATATTTGAACAAATAAATGAAGCCTTTGTGAGAGAGTTGCCTGCCTGTAACTAAACTGATTAATTTGATTAATTCCATTAACTTGAAATGGAGTACCCGATGGGATGTTTTACTGTCTTCTTACCTTCATTTCGATCACTCGCACATCTAATTTCTGTGTCAGTTTCTTTGGTTTGTTCTGATTCACTGTCATCCTTTTCTGTGTATTCTTCATTCTCCTCCAGTGGCCGGAAGTCCAGCTCCGCCTCTTCCAGGATCGGCTCCTTAGGAGCTTTCTAAGTGAGCAATGAGGAAAACATCATGATCAAATATACATTAATCTAAACAGACATTTTTATTAACTAAATAAAATGGAATAAAAGAGCAAAGATAAAGAACTCACTTCCCACGCCCTCACCTTAAGTGAGAGGAAGGCCCCTGAGGAGTCAAATGTCCCCGTCTCCTCCTCTGCATCTTCCAGACACCATTCTGGCAAACTGTCCCTCTCCTCCTCTACGCTACCGCTGCCCGAACGAGGTCTACGGTAACCGGCACGCTCTTCATCCCTTGAGTCAAAAGGAAAGCGCCGACGTTGATCCGGGTGTTCCCGCCACCCTGCTGATCGTGGGCCATCTGTAAATAAAGAATTTGTTTGGATCCCAACATTCTTAAATTAGGTATACAAAGTTCCTGAGGGAAAAAAGGGCATGCAACACACCTGGACTTGGAGGACACCACCGTTCACTCCCCCGAGAACCTGCAATCCTCCAGCCTCCATCATCCTCCTCTCCATTTTGCTCATCTCGAGTCGTGCGCCAGTTGTCACTCCCTGAGCGAACAAACTCATGTTTCCGAGTTCCGATGTTCCCTGGAGCAGCAGCAGCAGCAGCAGCATCCTCATAGTTTGCCCGTACTTTTGGGAAGAAAAAAAAGTCCATGAAAAAAAGATCCAAAGAGTACATGTTGAGCAATTGAAGCAATTGCCTTGCATCTATAACACACTACCACACAAAGATTTTTTTTTTTAAAAGTTTAAAAAGCTGCATTTATTTGATAAAATATACATTAAAAGCAGTAATATTGTGAGACAATACAATTTCAAATCACTTTTTTTCTATTTTAAATGTTAAAATGTCATTTATTTCGGTGATGGCAAAGCTGAATTTTCAGCATCATTACTCCAGTCTTCAGAAATCATTGTAATATGCTGATTTTGTGTTTAAGAAACATTTTGATCAATGCTGAAAACAGTTATGCTGCTTAAGCATTTTTTGTGGAAACCGAGATACATTTTTTTAGAATTCTTTGATGAACAGAAAGTTAAAAGATCAACATTTGTTTATAATCAAAATGCTGTCAAAAACAATGTCGCTCGCTTTTGATCAATTTAACACATCCATGCTCAATAAAAGTATTTTCTTAAAAAAAATATCTTACTGATAACGGTAATGGAAGAGTACATTTTATAGGTCAGTTAGCAAAGAGAACTTACTGTGATTGACTGGAAAATGGGCTGGTGCTCCATCTATGGACAGAGATTCAGTTGTTTCAGTATTGACATGTAGTGACATTACATCAGGTCACACTTTGCAGGAAAGAGTGGGGTCATCTGTGCCACATTTTATCCCACAAAAACCCATAACTTTAAAAATCAGCAGAATTCCCCCTTTTCTTTTCAATTGCTTATGAATGAATGGTGTGGTCTGGTGGGGAGGGGGTGTTAATCTTACTATTGTTATGTTTATCCTATAAACACTGATGTATTCTTTTTTTCTGGGTGAGATTCTCTGAGATTGTTTAAGAACTCTCCCAGCCGATTAAAGCATTTAGAAGGCATTTACTGGAGTCTGTTTGGTTCATTGCTGGAGCACTAGAAATCTTATTTCCCAAGTTTATAGTGTTCCTAGGGGTCAAAACATTGACCGACTCAGCCGACGTCGATTAGTAGATGCGCTAGAGATTAAATGTTATTAAACGTCAATCAGGAGTCGTTTAGGGATGTCGATTAGGAGACGACTCAGTCAGACTTAATTCAGGTGCGTAGGGAAAAATAAAAAAACATTTCACATATATTGACAGGGCTCAACGCTAAGGATTTTTAGGTGGGCAAGTGATGTAATCAGTGTGTGGCTGAACACCTGGTAACATGACTATCCAGCAAGCCTACAACAAATAAGGAAGTTTGCAAAATGCTTTTCACATGTACACACACAGAACTACGTTGAACACCACATTGAGTTTAATAACACTCACAGCGTGTACATATCCAGACCCGAGTGAGTGTGTTTCAAGTCATGATGGACATATTTCATATACTCTCATATAAGTAAATGAAGAAATTAAAAAGTAAATTTAAGTATTGAAATTTTACATTTATACTATAAAGTACATTACTTTTATTAAATACAAAATTTCTGTCATATAAAACTTTTGATTGAAGATTATGTTTACAGTAATGTCAATAGTTTTTGGTGGGTCTTGAGATTATGTGCGTCTTGGTGGGACCTGGAATTGAAAAAGTTTACATAACTAGATTATGCGGGACACATCTGATCCCACTCTCATTTATGTCTTTAAAAGCTACCATACTAACCTGGATCTTTTCGACCTGGCTTTTCAAACCTTCTGTCTCCCCTGGGTGGGACAGGGGGAAAAAAAGTGTTATCAGAGTAACCTAAAACAAATTTACAAAAACACAGGCACCCAATACACTTAATTTGTCCTTTCTCATGGTTTATTTTAGATAACATATCTGGGCCACAAAACTGTTTGGCTTTCACACCTGAGCACTTGTTTCAGAACCCAATGCATTTTCTCCCCCTTCTCTTCGATTAGTTTAGGCATATGTGAACACGGCTATCGGCGCTCAGATCCACACCAAAACAATTGCTCCACGAGGTGGTCACTGCCCGATTGCAAACGAACTCTGGGACGGTTCGCTTGAGGTGTGAAAGCAATCCAACCCAACAGACCAACAAACTAAATGGTATTATAATTCATAACAGGAAACATGCTATATAAAAAGCAGTAGCGTTTGATTGTGTGTGTGAGCACATTAGTTCTCACAGTTGAAAACCAAAAGAGCACCTCAATCTTAAAATGTTGTGTAATTGCACTTCTTCGGGTGAGAATGCTGTCCCGATGAAGTCTTGATTCCTGCTAAAGCAGTATTATAACATTCGTATAGTGTTTGCGTGTGTCTTGAGACAGTTAACCTCTAGACAGCGCTGGGAAAACCAGAGAGAGTGTGCTTGAATTTGCTACAGTATTAATACAAATGTATTATATAATTTAACAGAGGGAATGATGACTACATTCGTATAGTGTTTGTGTGTGTCTCGACAGTTACAAATACAGCCACAATAAGCTAATGGAGTGAACTTGTCAATCATCTAAATGGATGATGCAGAGGAAACTGACCAATAAGAGGACAGTTGCACTCGCATGTGACTTGCGTGAACACATTATGGTACGCTTTGAAAGGTTGCCTTGTGAAAGCGAACCAAATCAAGAAGAAAACGCAACATTGTAACAAATTAAGTTTCTGTTTAGGTGTGAAAACACCCTTAGTCTGCATAATCTGCCATAGATATTGCAATTGCTTACAGACAGTTTGTGCTGCAGGTGCAATTCATTTTGAATACCTCTCCTCCCAACTCTGGGAGCGATGCATCTCTCTTCCTCCACGGCCAAAACCTCCCTCCACTTCATCAAAACTTCTTTGGTAAAATCCTCCATCTCCTCTGCCCCTCCCTGTCAAGCAAACAAAAAACGGCTCATGAGCATATGCACAAGTTTAGTTTAGAGAGACGACAACTACTTAAGGAAGGACAATGTTGCGCAAGGTGACAGAAGTCTGCACTCTGCTCTGGTTTAACTGAAAGTGCAGGATTTCCGCTGCTATAAATGTATTCACTTATTAAGTTACTGCACTTCTTTTGGAGAGAAGAAAAAGGAAAGTCTGTGGTTGCAACATAGCTCACCTCGTCCCCGTGAAGAACTTCGGCCTCTGGGTGCCCCTGCCACCGTCCCCCCACCCCTTCCTGTCAGACGGAGTACTGCTGCACTGTTTACAGACATGGAGAAATTTCTCTGTGGAGACAGACACACACACAGCAACGTAAAGGCCACTCCATACATAGATAAGAGCTTGGCAAATGGGTTGCGTGACAGCGAGACTGTGAGTAGGCTATCAGTTTCGACCACAGCGTGTGCCAAAACGAGAAAATGACATATGCAAAAAAAGAAAGAAATGCCACTACTTGAATACGTAGGCACAGCTTTTTATTGAAGTTCCACCGACTTCAGTTTCATAGAGAATAGAGCTGCTGCAGGAAGCACTTTGCTTCTTTGACATTTCTCATTCATGTGCATGTGTAAATAGGTCAAATTCTCACCTGTTCCTCCTCTGTAAATGGGACTAATGCCAATGGTGGCAGGGGCTCCTCTTGTAAAATAGGTAGAAATTCCTTATCATGAAGATCTACCGGAATCTAAAGGAGAAAAAAGTTGGGAAATATTTTAAACATGAATATTACAAAAACAATAAAACATTTTAAAATTAAAAAATCAGGAAGATAAATGGAGTTAAGAACATGACAAAAAAAATTTAAAGTCAGCAAAAGCTGACCGGCATCCTTACCATGTTATCCTTTACATAAAGTGCTAGCATCTCTTCTCTCCCGTAGCGATAGTCTGCAAGTTTATACTTTGGCAATGCGGGTGAGAGTGGAGGGGAGGCCACACTGCTGCTACCCACTCCACCAGACAGGGCGCGGAGCCTGGGACACAGCACAGAGAAAACATGCTACGTCATCATATCATTTGTCAGTAGACACCAAAACAAACTGTATACGGCTCACAAAAAGAACATAAAAAAAATTATATATACAAATATACATATTTGTGTCATATAAATCTCATTCTGAATTTTGTAAAAATGATTCAAAAGCACTTTGGTAATTGAGCAGAAGGAGGGTTTAAAAGCAGAAGAAAGTATAGAATACATTTGTTTTATGTATATTTATATTTTATATGTACTTATAAATCACATATTTCTGTTAAAACATTTGCATAAACTCTTAAATCATGGTGTGTTGACACATTTTGTGTTCAGACTTCAGATAAGTGAAATGCCAAAATAAAATGCAACAAAAACATACTACATTTACATTTATGCATTTGGCAGACGCTTTTATCCAAAGCCACTTACATTGCATTCAAGGTACACATTTTACCTTTTTTGTCAGATTTATATCATATCCTGATACGTTAAATAAGTCAGCAACACTTTACAATAAGGATTCATTCATTAACATTAGGTAATGCATTAGCTAACATGAACTAACAATGAGCAATATCTGTTTTAAAGCAATATAGTTAGCAAAATTATAATAGTTCATAGTTTATTGTTTGTTAGTGCTAGTTTACAGTGCATTAATGTTAACAAATGTAACTTTTGATTGTAATAATGTATTAGTAAATATTGAAAGGAATTTAAATAAAATGCTGTACAAGTATTGTTCATTTTAGTTCATTTTAACTTATGTAGATAACTAATGTTAACTAAAGAAACCTTATTATAGTGTTACCAATAAAGTCTAATATGTCAAATAATTCCGATATCATTATCAATCTTAAATACTTTTTTCACACATTGGGTGAGATCTTCCACTTTTAATGTGCGAAACCCCTGAACTAACAAAATGCTTTACTCGTGAATCAATCAATTGAAAAATCAGCGGCAATACCCTGTATGCATGTTTTCTGAGAGAATTTTTTTTTTCTGTGTAATTGACAGCACACCACAGATGACGTCCATCTGTGAAATGGACAATTTAAGAGTTTAAAGTTAAGTTTCATTTTGTATAATCACTAAACTTCCAATAACTCACAAGACTTGGAAGCGATCCTGACTAAGGCTGTACATACATAATTAGCCTGAACATTTATGGCGTGTCATTAAAAAACAATTCAAAATGCAGCTTCAGACGCTGATTCTTCAGCAACAACACTCACCATTCTGGTCCGAAGTTAAGCGTCTGGGTTTCTGCCATTTTCCTTGAAAGTCTAAAGAAAATTAAAATGATTTGATTAATAGCTCCGCAAACAAATATAAGTTGACTTAAATGAGAAAATACTGAACATTCAGAAAATAAGGAGCCGTTCACACTAAAAACAGAAAACTTTTCATGTTCAATTACGCGGCAGTGGCATGTATACTACAAAAACGTGAATTTGTGAAAAGGGTGACGTCACGTGCATGAGCATTACTTCTTCAGACTATAGGCGCGTAGTAGAGCTGCATGATTAATCTTTAAAAGACTGCAATCTTGATTCAAATACCCACGCAATCTTATTCCTAAATTAAACCGTTGACAAAATCACCCCAGAACATTCTGATCTGTGTCAGCGCTGCCACTGAGCCAGAGGGAGCAGTTGTCATTTTCAGGTTTAAATTGATTTTATTTATTTTTTTAATTTATTTGTCTCATGTGGATGAAAGACAACAACACCCAGAATGCACTTGCTTCGCTGCTCAACGAGGCCACTCCCAAAGCCACTGGTTATCACTTGCCCACCATGACAACCATCGTTTTGATATTAATAGTAATAAAATCATTTCGTTCAGTTAGAAAACAGACACTAGAATTAAAAACTGAACGTGTCTTTTCAATAAAGTGTGAGTGAGCCGAACGAAAGTCACAGCACAAACACAGCAGGAGTCAGATTTCATTCATCACGAGATTGAAGAGCTGAGCAGAGCTGAGGTAAGCGCGGCAGTCATTCACGACGCGCATCCACAGGGTTCTTGCAGGTTTCAGAAAGTCAAATTTAAGACTTTTTTTAAGACATTTTAAGACCATAAAGATTGAAATTTAAAACCTATACGACGCATTACCAAAATTATTTAAATCAAAGAAATAATAAAAAAAACAAATGACATTAGTAACCCTCCACAGCCAACAACGTGCCAAATGCCCAAAACCTTAGGCCCAAAATGAAAATAGGCTAAAACAAACTTGCCCTCAAATAGAATAGATTACAAAACAGCATATTAATAGCCTAATAGAGACTGAACAGGGGATGCACTAGGGAGATAGGATAAACTAGGGATGCACGATTTGGGGAAGATTTCTAATTGCAATTATTCTGGTTAAAATGCAATTTTTTTTTTTTAATGAAAAGTGTATGCATATAACATTTTATATATTAATGTTTATATATTAACGAGACTAATAATAATGATTATATTCAATAAATACAAATATTTAACAAAATTAGAAATATTACTATTACAATAACATTTTAATTATTAAAAAATTAAAAATAGAGAATTTAAGAATAAATATAACAATATAATAATATTACTAATAAAATAACATTTATATTTTACAGAAAACTTATTTTACAAAAAAACCCTGCTGGGTTACCTGTTAATATGCAGACAGCCTATGACTAAAAATCATTAGAAAGGTCTAAAGATGTATTGTAAAAAATAAAATAAAAAAATAAAGAAATTCTGTGCTTTTTATCTGTGATATAAATTTCTTAAAGTCTATGTATTTAATATGAAATATGAGCCTCTTATGCATCCACTGTGGGGGAAAAACTGTACATTGGAGAAAAACATATGGATTGTCATATAAATTTATTTAGAGAGAAGTATTATTTTTCATATTTGTTACCCAAACTTTCATTCATACTGGAAGCCAGAGGGCGCCCTCGAGCAGAAACTCCACATTTCCCTCAGAGAAGTAATCCTTAGCCCTAATGTGAAGCTAGCGATGTAGGATAAACTGAAGATAGAAACGCTTTGACTGAAGAAACAAAGACAATAAACACGACTGCATCAAGCTATAGTGTATTTGAGTTCTTCAAGCCTTCACTATTGTCATAATAATAAGGTATGCAGTGCTGATTGAGTGCAGACTTTATCACTGTTTAGAATAATATAAAACAATGCATGTCTGCCTCATTCTGTCCAGAAAAATACAACGTTATTAAATGTAGACGTATTTTGCGGGCAGGTAATTGCATTTATCACGGGATTTGTAGTTTTATCACCGAGTACGTGTACCAACACCCCCAGAAAGAACTACAACACACCGAACGAACGCTCTGAGGGCGGCGCAGCAAAGACTCTAGAGCTCCGCTTTCGCGATTCGATACTTTTTTGCTACAGTGTAACGTTAGTAATAGGGGTGCACCGATCCGACTTTTTCAGTCCCGATACCGATACCGATGCCTGGGCTTTGTGTATCTGTCGATACCCGATACCGATCCGATATATTGTTGAATTAATAATAAACTGTATATCTTCCACCTTATACCTTCCTTGAAGAGACTAAAGGCACCAGACTTTACTAACTAAACATAACTAAGACAAAATAACAGATGTATGTAAGGTGTTGAATTCTTATTTATTTAAAAAACAATTGTGCATTCAAATCTAAAATAGAATGTAATCTAACTTCTTTAAATAAATAAAATGTAGCAGTGGAAACAAAAAACAGTGTATTGGTCAAACATACAATAGTAATCTGACAGTTACCAAACATTTTTTACACTACAGATAATTGTTTTGGTATATAATCATATCAATATTAAAAAGTAGCATTACAAATTAACAAATAGTCTAATTTTCTACCATATGCAATTTAATACAAATTTTCAGCTAGCTAATAACAACTTTGTTCTGGTTTCACCTCACTCCAGATTAAATGATTGTAGGCTAGGCCTATTTATTTTACTACACATTGTCAACAGAAATAAGATGAAATACTGTTGATAATTAAAAATAATTCTTACTACCCACTCTTGCTAAAATGGGTAAGCACACTTGTGTTCTCATTTCAGTTGCGTTCTGAGTAAATTAATAAACTGAGTTCATGAGTTCAGTCAGAGCCCGTCTACGGAGAGCCTGCCCACTAGGGCTGTGCAATTAATCGAATTTCGATTTCGATTTCGATTTTGCCTCCCAACGATCACCAAAATAGTACAATCGAGAAAAAACGATTATTTTGCCTTGCGTTCTGAATGAAACGCGCACGCGCTCATCCGCCCCTCCCGAACCCACAAATCTCTCTCAGTTCGTGAGTCTCGTGACTCGTGTGCATATCATCCGCTGGAATTTAAAAACCCGGCGCGAGTAAAGATGGCAGAAGGAGGGCAGTTACAGCAGCGTTTGGTGAGCAAAAAAGGCAAAACCAACTCCGTTGTCTGGGAACAGTTTGGCTCCGAGGAATCAGACGACGAGCAGAAACATGCTACGTGCAAGATTTGCTACATGGTAGTGGCTGCAACTCAAGGAACACCACGAATTTGCTTAACCACTTGAAAATTAAACAGAGTGACCTATGACAATCTAATGAAGAAACAAAAACTGACGAGAGCAGGGGTGCCACGTAAACGTCCTTTTTTTCCTTCATATTTTTCAAATAATTCTCTCTTTGTAAACTTTGTTCAATGCATGCGAGATTGCGAGTGCTGCCATATTTTCGAATATGACCAGTCGTTTTCACCGTCATCACCCGGGTTTAGTGCTTTAGGGTTTAGGTTTAGAATGAGAAGCCGCGCGCGCTGTGAGAAAATGTGTCTCTGTGCGTTCATCCGAGAGCGCGCACACGTCTCTCAGCGCGCAAATATTGAGTTCTCTTTCAAGTCTTGCTCTTGAACGGACAAACTCACACAAAACGTATGTCAACATGTCCATCTTGATGAGTATCTTAGCAGACATAGTCTGTATATGCCTTAAGTGAACTTAATGCAGTCGAGAAAGAAGACGCGAGGTCTTAAAGGGGCAGTAGCCTTTACTGCTGTCTGTTTAATGTCAAACAACAAAAGACAAGGACATCACTCACCGCTCTTGATTGAATAGCTTTTGTAAGTTTAATAGGATTAATCTTTAATTTATGCACTCAAATATGCAATGTTATTTTACATTTGATACATTTCTGTACCTGAAAACTAATGTTAGACGTACCTGAAAAGCATAGCCGAACCATATTGTTGATCTTATTTGTGGTTATCATTTTTACGTGAATACTTTTATACTTTGATTCGAATATATGTTATATTATTTATTTTAATAGTTCAAAAAGTACAACAAATGTTACAATTTCAATTGAATTGTTGAAAGGTGTATTTTTAATAAATACAACACATTCCCAAAGTCATGTGAAATAATCGTGTTACATAATCGTGATTTCAATATTGACCAAAATAATCGTGATTATGATTTTTTCCATAATCGAGCAGCCCTACTGCCCACTCCCTATTAAGCCCTGTTGTACAGAATTTTGGTTGTAGTACCACCAGAGTTCCACTGGGGGCGATCGCCATGAGTGCAAAATGAATGGAAGTCAATGGGGCTTGACGGCTAAATTTGTCTCTTTCACCCGATTGCCGTTGAGAAATCTCAGAAATGATTGTAGATTTTGCAAGTTCAACATGGGTTTTAGGTCGAAAGTTGAATGAACGAGTACTTATGTCCTTTTGATTTCTTACAGGTTGAGTTGTTGTTGTCCATAACACGCTAGCATTCTGCTAATGAACGCTGATTGGTCAGTGAAGGACTGATTACGACCAGAGATCCCGCTTGATGGCATCGTGTCATCTGAAGCGGGACCAGAAACAAACAAAACAAAAACTCTTCTAGCACGTGTATTTACCTGTGTCAGCTGTGTTGTCGATGCCTCGAGAGAAAAGAAAGTGCAGAGCGCGAAAGCACCAGAGCGACTGAAGGATTGCCGTTAAGCAGTATCTCTGGTCGTACATGTGTATGACGTCATTGACACTTTAAAAGACTTTTTAAAGCAAATAAGTGACTCTAAAAAATCTAACACCCAGCAATGTGTAATTTATTTGCATTTCCTTTCGAATACAACATTCAAATTACTAGATAAAAAATTATATCCTGAGAAAAGTGGATTTTTATTGGTATAGCGCCATAGACCTCCATTCATTCTGCACTCGTCCTGTGAGCGCCCTCATATGGAATCAGAGAGGAACTGCAACCAGTTCAGAAGCCGGAAGTTCAGTGAGAGTGAAACTTCTCGCCATATTAGACATTCTCTGGTTCAGTGTTGGACAGATCAGTTGTTCTGGCCAGTCGTTAAAATGATTCGGTTCAAAGGAGTCATTAGGTCACGAATCGGACATTAGCAGACGCGTTGTGTGCGAATCCCGTCTGTTAGAACATCGCGAAAGATGTCAACACACAGAAAACACTTCATAACTGGATATAATTTGTCTCCCGCTTATTGAAAGTATGCTTTATGTCAGCTGGTCAGAGAAGAGTCAATGTTTTTTGAGCGCAATTCACACCCAGTGATAATTCAAGGACAAAATTGTCCGAATGTGTCACGTGCAACATGGTTTCGGTCTTCCGAGCTTTTGATTTGGATTAATATGTGAAATATGAGAGCGAACACTGATTATTTTGAAGACCCAGAGAGCGCGCGCGGGGGAGGAGCTCTCAGATCGGTCTCTCTGTCACTCAGTCACAAGCGCAGCATCTGTTCTACATCACTCGTAAATCCTAATAACTCATCAAATTAGGCTTTGGCCGTCAAAAAAATGTCAATGCAGGAAAGACCCTGACTTTGCAGTAATACCCTCGAAACAGCGACGAACTAGTTGGCGTGGCAAGCGTGAAATATCTCCTCCACACAGCCGACTCTCTGGCTGTTTCCCTTCTAGCATGCGACACACGTGAAGCTGACGAATGACGTAGGTTCTGCTGCGACGGAAAAAAACACCTGGATCGGCTTGTGGATCTGTTAATTTTTCCGATCCCCGATCCAGCTATTTTGTCAGTATCGCGGCCGATATCCGATCCTAATATCGGATCGGTGCACCCCTAGTTAGTAACTTTCTGCAGCCAACATTTCTGGAAATGAACGAGGATAACACTTTTTTTAAGACCTAATTAAATTAAATTTAAGACCTCGGGTGAAAATCTGGCCGTTTTTAAGACGTTTTAAGGCCTTAAATTTAAAAAAATTAATTTTAGACATTAAGACTTTTTAAGAAAAGTACGATAATTCGATAATAAGTACGATAATTCGAATATACTATCGGGTTTCTACTGATACAAAGCTTAATGCTAATCGCTGAAGTAACCCTTTAAGGTGACTTTTACCTTCTGTTGAAAGATCCGTAAAAAATTACCTCAGGTAATACTAATCTGGTCAACATGCGAATAGACCAGCTGTAAATATGTACGTAAACATTCTGTCACTTCCTGTTTTTTCCAAGTATGGAGGCATGTGAAGAAGCATTCAGTTGCGTTCTGGATGGTGGGACAAGTCTGTGGCAAGTCTTTTAGCTTTAGGTAAGTACCCATTACCAACAGAATCCAAACTGAATTTAATTCATTTAAATAATAAATCGTTCAACCATACCTAAGTGTTATATGCTATATATGATATGATATCAGGAAGCAACGTAATACGCACATGACGACAGGAAGGTCACAGCAGTGCGTAAATCAAGTTACCCCTCCCACTTCTGCTAGTTTTACTGAGATATTTATCCTGTGCAAATTGGCCATTAATATTAGATGTCCTGTTGTAAAATTACATTACCACCCATCCGAATAGCGCTTGAAATAACTTTACATTGTTACATTGTTACAACCTTACATTGTTAAACCACTAAGTGGCAACAAGGGACTGTACACATTTTTTTTATTCGATTTAAATTAAGTTGTTTTGTACAGAGCCCCGCACATGAAAAAAAAAGAAAGAAAAAAAAGTAAAGCTTGCGCACAATTTACTCATTCGTTCCCTTGACTTTCTAAACCGTCCACGCGATTTACTACTTGAGGGAATGAATTGGTAAATCGTGTGCACACTAGGGCTGGGCGATATGTGAATTTTTTGGGAGGGATAATCGCCTTCAAAAATATCGCGATATCTGATAATATCGTCTACTCCGCACTGACCACGCCCACTCGCGCCATTGCTCATGTCTGTGTCAAAATTTTCCAGACATAAAATGGAGGACAACGGCTTAATATCCAAGAAAAGATGCACACCGGTAATTTGGCAGTATTATGGATTTAAAACCAAATGCAAATGGTGAACCAGCGGATCCAACAGAGGCTATCTGCAGGCTGTGCAAAAAAAAAAGTAAAGGTTAAAGATGCGCAGACCACTAATCTCCGCTGCCATATCCACATACACCATCCAGTGTAGCGGCCTCATTTGAGCCCCGCTCTGCAGCCGCTTCTCAAAGCAGGAAAAGTTCTTGTTTAACTCAGATTGCTTCTGCGTTCGCTTGTGGAAAGAAGTACGATAAATCCAGTTTAAAATGGAGACAGTGCACTCTAGCTGTGACCCGTTTTCTGGTTAAAGATATGATGCCTCTTAGTCTTGTGGACCAGGCAGAATTCCGGTCCATGCTTCAAACTTTTGACCGGCAGTATGAAGTACCCAGTCGGAATTATTTCTCAAGAACAGCTATTCCAGAGCTGTATAATACAGAGAAAACTGAGGTTATGACTAACATCAGTAGCGCGGATTACGTCGCTCTTACGACGGATATGTGGTCGAGCAGCAATACGATGACACCTTACATGTCAATTACTGCTCATTGCATAGACAAAAACTGGGTACTACAATCAAACTGCCTCGGAATGATTTATGTGCCTGAGAGCCACACAGCAGATTATTTGGCAGATAGTCTCTTGGAGAGTGTAGGTTGTTTTCACACCTGTAAGTCCGCACCAAGGTCCGAACCGAAGTTCATGTTTTGATACATTTTATACATTCGGTTAGTTTCGGTTTGGTTTCACATAGCCATCATGCGAGCGGACTAAAAAACTTTACATGACACACTTACGTCCACTCGTCTTCATCTATGTGTGCGGCATCTGGACATTGATTGGTTTGTAAGCGTCAGCGTCTTTGACAAGAGTGAATGAACGGGCGCATATCGTTGCCACTATTGAAAGGTGCGCATTGCTGGACTATTTTCTTTTCGTTACGTTTAAAAGTGGACATTTCAAGCTTTATATACACATATTTCTCATGTTTGTGAGACGAGTAGCTGCTGAGTTTGGGTTTATTTGAGACGCGCTCAAGTTCATGTGCAAAGCATGTGATCGCTCCCGCAATTATTGTCTGCTATAGACTATTTGCTTCTTATTTATTAAATCCAGGCAATTATCTGATTAAACGTTGATTAAAATTAAGATACAATTTATACAAAACGAAATTCACATTAAAGAAATGCTTTATAAGCAAAATCATGCAAAATTTTGTGTCTAGAAACCTGTTAGATTGTTGCGTTAATGTTTTATAAATGCATAGGTTCAATTAAATAACGTGGTGTTTAGATTATGTTTTATTTCTGAGAACTAGCCTAATGTATTTTTAAAAAATGAAATTATATTTGTTTTAATTTTGAATGATAATTTAGATTTTTGATGATTTTAAAAAAAAATGCATGGCAACTGCTAAGACATGCATGCAAACCACAGTTAGCCTACGTTTTATAGGTTCAATTAAATAACGAGGTGTTTGGATTATATTTTATTTTTAAGGTGTCTAATTAAAAAAAAAAAAAATCAATTGTTTTAATTTTGAATGATGATTTAGTTTTTTGAAGATTTTACTGATGATTTTAAAAAATGCATTTATGATTTTCATACGCAACTGTTAAGACATGCAACATGCAACATGCTGGGTAAACCACATTTACGGTGTTTTACAGATCACCTGCATAAAGTTATTGATGTTTGTTTACCCATATTTTGATTTAAAAAAAAAAAAAAACGTTTTGAATATGTTACTGATAAAAGCAATTTGTCTAAATTATTGAATATCGTTCGCATTGTGTCCTGAACAAAATATTTTTTTTTCAAAGGTTTCTCTCTCGTTTTATTCTTAGCGTTAGTATTTTAAATGTTTTCCAGGTTTACATGTTTGATTAATATTTGTATTATTAATAGGCGATTCTATTTATAATTTAATAGCCAATAATATTTTTAGAGCTGTTTAAAACATTTAGCCAAGCCAACCTATGTCTCGTTAATTTGTAACGTGCTTCTCTTTGCGCATGTATAATAAGAACAGACACAACCAACGTCTTATCCATATACTTCAATGTTTTGCTTTAACACATAAAAGCTACTGTAGCTATGCATCAAAAACACTAAAAGGGTAAGTGTATGGTAACTACTAAGCTATTTATAATGTATTTGGCAACGCAATGTCCTGTGAGTTTATCAGGCGTCATTTTTACGATACTGTCGATTATCGTCTGATAACACTGACTGTTATCGATATCGACATATTTGCGAGACATCGTCGATATACCATAATATCGTCATATCGCCCAGCCCTAGTGCACACTTTATAAATCGAGGGAACTAATTCATAAATCGTGCGCACGATTTAGCCAACTAGTTTTTTCCTGCATGTCATGTGCATGTAATTTTGTAATGTTGTTTGATCAGAATCGTGATCTCTATTTGAAATTTACAAAGTAAATTTCCTTTACAAAGTCATCATCAACTACTGGCCTGGCAGAATAATATAGTCGTTTTGACTCGTTTTCGTGGACCCATGTGAAAGGGGATCATTTTGACAACGTTGTCGTCTACACGCGAAAAAACAAAGGAAAACTTTTACATTTTCAGTACATTGTTGTTGTGTAAATGTACTGCAAGTCAATACATCAAAAACTAGGAGTGAAAATTTAATTCGATAAAGCATAGTATCGCAATATTTTGTGTGGTGATATTGTATTGATACAAAGACGGCAAGTATTGTTATTTTCAGGAACTGAATCTCAGCTCGTATTGTGCAAAGTTTTACCGTAAGCTCCGTGCTTATAACACAGGAAATAATAACAATTTAAAATATTTCTTTCAGAGTGTATGCGTAAAAATCACAAACAGCACATCACTTTCACTCACACACGTGCGTAGGGAGCTGTGTGTGCGGGAAGCGCATCCTCGAATATTTCTGTCCATTTTAACGTGTTACGTGACGATTTGTCATGCAAGTGCAAGCCAGCTGTGCACTGCAATGCAACAGAACTTCACTCGCAATTACAACCAAAGAAGCTTGTCGGTAACATCACTTGCCTACCGCGGCACCGCCCCCACTCTTGTTTTGATATTTTATAGTAGTAAAAATTATTTAGTTCAGTTAGAGATCAGATTAACCACAGTTAAAAACTGAACGTGCAGCGTGAGCCAAACAAGAGTCGCAGTACAGACCAGCAGCAGGAGTCAGATTTTAGTCATCACAAGAGTGAGGAGCTGACTGACAAGACGACAGTGCAAGATTTGATTTCAATGTATCGCCTATTTAAGTGAGTTTGTCATTGTACCGTTTTGTTGTTGTGTTTTTCATTTCGAACATTCAAGCAATTGCTGCCCCTGAAATGGCACTAAAGGTTACGTTTTAAACGCACAGTTACCTGACACATATTTTTAAAGTAAACCTGACTCTCCATTTTCTTCCACTCCAGATAGGGGTTAAACTATTTTTTTTTTTTTTTTTATTCACTTAAGAATATTTTAATTCCATTTCTGTGTAAAGCACTTTGAATTGCCACTGTGTATGAAATGTGCTATACAAATAAACTTGCCGTGCTAATTTTAAAGTGAAAGTAAAATGTGCATATCGTATCGTGGCTTAAGTATCGCAATAATATTGAATCACAACATATCTGAAAATGCCATCATTCATAGTTTATGTGTGTAAGGACGCATAGACAAATAGGATTATACATTTATCTATTGGTGCATGTTTAAAAAGTGAAAATGTCAATTAAAACAAATGACTTTACAGGTTTTGCAGTGCACCATCAAATGCATGCCCTTTACTAAAAATCTCCATATACTTCAGACATATTTGCAATAAAAATACAAAAACAATCTTTGTGAGTTGAGTGTGAGAGGATTCGTGACATGAAACCTACACCTACACGCACTGAAAAAGAGGACAACAGATCAGAAATGGTGAACTCTGCACTGGGACGTCTCAAGGTATATGAAAATATCTATTTTTGGGGTATCCCCTTTGGTTGCATTTGCAAATACAGATGCACAACAAAAAACTCGCCTACGCACTGCATATGAATACACACAGGTGGATAAATTCTGTTGTAGTGACATCCTTTGCTGTAAAATAAATGAAGTGCATTTTATTCAGTTTTAAAGTCTAGATAGGTATAATAACGTATATAAAGGGTGATAAGTACGCCAAAAATGTTTTCATACGGCATTCGCAGTGAGCAGTAAAACATTTTTTCCCCAGCATTTTCTTGAGGTGACCCCCATTAATTCGGCAACTTAGTGTACCCCCCTTACTGTAGCAAGAGCTATTTTAAGAACTCTCCCAATTAGGAAGGGCATTCTCAGACATCTGTGCAACCCATGGCTTCCCTTGACCACTACGTAGTGCAACTAACTTTTTTTTTAACTTGATTTGAACTGATCACATTGCAGTGGCACCTTGGCAGACCTGTCAAACCACTCATTTAACCTCAGGGCAAAAGGAGAAAACTTGTTTGAATTTTACTTTCAGCTTAATATAATATATGTATACATCAGTAATATTATATATCAGTATGTACTTCTACACAGCCAAATAATGTAGATGACATAAGGTCAATGCAAAATAAACAGTAGTGACTTGCTGCTGCGGGGATTTAAACCACGTGTACAACCCAATGAGGCAATCCTATTCAGAGCACACATCCACACGAAATCTGACCAAGCACACACACTAAAATAAATATATATATATATATATATATATATACACACACACATACATACCAGACGATTACATCAGATCCCAAACAGACATGCATAGTTCTTGTATTTGTTTAACACCAGTCAGGGGGAGGGAAAGACAACAGCTGAACACAAAAAGTCAGTCAATAAAGGTAGTTTAGGTTGAAAACAGATGGTCAACAGCTTTTCGCCCAGTTAAAACTTAAATTAAAAAAGCGTATAAAACAGAAAACTACTATGCGTGGGAAGTCATATTCAGTCTTTTAGAGGCTGATAAAAGGTAAAGAACTTCGGTAAATTTTAAATCCTATACGTAGCTTGACCAGTCATTAAGGCTTGTACAAGTGATCGTGTGTCACTGATCTGTATCAAGACATAACACGTTTTTATTTCCACAAAACCTCAAAAGGAAAGACCGATAAATGTCAGTTTAAGGTTTCAACGATCGCGTCCCTTTCGGTTCATGCCTTCATACACCCTGTAAGCACTGCAGTCCACAAGCTAGTTCAAGAAAACACCAATAAATCCATTTAAGCCCGATTAGATGTAATGTGAACTATTGAATTGACAGTTAGGATGCAATGTAACCGTTCAAAGAGGCGTTTTAATAAGGTGAATATTCTAGTCTGGCTATCGCTGGACATTTAACTTTGACTTCCAACTCCAACCAACTTTAAATCAGTCCCACGCACCACGGCGAAGTGTACGAGCTGTCAAATACTGCCGTAATAAATGCCGATAGGAGCACAGAAGCACGTCGTACGGCCGACCGGTGTAAATGTGTAAGTGAGTTGACACGAGTTTTAATCCGTGCGGCCTGTGCTTAGTTTCCTGCCACATCGCATTCCACTACAGCTACCTATGGATAGCTGATAGCATCATTAGCGGTAGGCCGGTCAAATCGAGCACGGTGCTTCCAGGCCTAACAACCATGCGGGCTAGAATAGCGTCGGTCCGCTAAGTTGGGGCGGGTCTATGTCACTGAGAGTTCGCGTAGGAATAGTAAAATTTTATTTTAGAGCAAAACCATGTACGCCGGGCCCGCTGTCTTACCTCTGCTTTTACTGACAGCGCTGAGTTTGTGTGCGAGTGGCGTCTCTCGTTTCGTATCCACAAGATGGCTGAATGTAGGTCACATGACAACACGTATGCTGAAAATTGCCCGGATGAGAGTGAGCGTGCTGACAGCAGCAGTTCCCTAGCTCATTCGCACGCTACGTTGGCTTTCCATGTTTTATGGGGACTTTCCAAACAGTATATTCTATCCCCATAACCATAGCCATTACAGAAAACTGATTAAACATGTACATCTTAAACATGATTTAAGATGGGGACCAAATCAACAACAATGCCAACCATGGCAAAATATTTAGCGTTCTATTAATGGTGTTGACTTTTAATCAACCTTTTTAATCACAAATTACTGGTCAGGAAATTAGCAAGATTTGCACAAATTTTGTAGATAACGTAACTTAGCACGAAATAGCCTTCTTCTTTGTTTTCTTTTAATGTATAAGCCTGGGTAAACTTGCAGATAGCCTTTTACAGGAAGGAGAGTCAGTGTTGTTCCACTCAGTGTTAATGGCTTCAAACAGTTCATGAGTAAAAATGTCTCCCAGTTCTTTTAAATTTAACGTGAGACCAAATATTCTCTAAAATCTGGACTCTGATCAGGCTAAAACATGAGCCTTGTTGTCTTTGCAATTTGGGCAGGATTGTCTTACTGCAAAAGAGCATCTAATTAATCCTCTTTCAACTTCTCATTTGTGGAAAGCAAGCTATTCTGCAATATTCTCCTGTTCTCCAAAGCATTTATTGACTTTTCACTGTGAAGCAGCTCACAAATACCAGCTAAAAAGGCTCCACACAAAATGACACTCTTCCTGAATGCTTCACTGTGAGGAGATGCATTTATTATTATAGTTCCCGTCAGATTTAGGAAGACACTGCTCTGTAGCATCACCCTGCAACTTGTGTTTCACTGTGATTCTTCACTTCACACACAACTTCCCATATTCAAAAAAACTTAATTCTGTTTTTTCATTCTTCATTCTGCATTTGCT
The DNA here is from genome assembly GCF_949357685.1 of Gobio gobio. Lineage (NCBI taxonomy): Eukaryota > Metazoa > Chordata > Actinopteri > Cypriniformes > Gobionidae > Gobio > Gobio gobio. Next base: position 51,581,500 of record NC_137102.1, read on the forward strand.
TGAATTTTGCTAATTTCCTGACCAATAATTTGTGGTTAAGACCATTCAAAACTTAGTGTTTTGCCATTTTGGAGTGTGCATGTGTATACTTTATAACTTCTTTTGAGTTGTGTACTTAAAAAGTCACAATACAATACAATACAATACAAGTAGAAGTTGTCTTGTGCACTGGTGCTTTTCTTCTTCTACACTGGAACCGAGTTTTGTTCTAAATGAGTGAAAAATGCTGAAATGCAATTTACAAAGCAAATCAACAGTAATTTCTTTGATCATTGTAATCATTAGTTAGACTTAAAACACATAATACAAATATTTTATTTGTATGCTATTCTATGCATTTAAAGGAACACTCCACTTTTTTGGATATAGGCTCATTTTCTGTCTCCCCTAGAGTTAAAATCCATTCAGCCGATCTCCGGGTCTGGCAGAAGCACTTTTAGCATAGCTTAGCATAGATCACTGAATCAAAATCAAAATTTTTGAACCAAAACTCAAAAAAGACCAACGACTTTAGATATTTTTCCTATTTAAAACTTGACTCTTCTGAAAAGTTGTGATTTTCTAGGCCGATTATATGGCTAGGAACTATTCTCTCATTCCTGCGTAATAATCAAGGAACTATGAGCCGTCACACGAGTGCAGCGGCGCAATGATATTACACAGTGCCTGAAAATAGTCCCCAGCATGCCCAGCAACTTTTCATTTTCCGTCAGTCTTAGTACACAATGTAACTACAGAAGAGTCAAGTTTTAAATAGGAAAAATATCGAAAGTCTTTGATCATTTTTAGGCGAGATGCTAACGTTCTAATCAGATTCAATGATCTATGCTAAGCTAAGCTAAAAGTGCTACCGCCAGACCCAGAGATCGACTGAATGGATTCGAAAATGGTAAAACTCAACTTTTTAACTCTTGGGGAGATGGAAAATGAGCCTATTTTCAAAAATAGCGGAGTGTTCCTTTAAGATGTTAAACACAATTTTTTTAGTCTGCAAATCAAGAAAAAACTTAATATTAAATCATGATTGATTATTTAATCAGTGAACATCTCTCTCTCTCTCTCTCTCTCTCTCTCTCTCTCTCTCTCTCTCTCTCTCTCTCTCTCTCTCTCTCTCTCTCTCTCTCTCTCTCTCTCTCTCTCTCTCTCCCACTCTATGGAAACTCCTCTATCTAATCTACCTGCTATTATAGATCTGAAACCAAGCAACATTTAAATGTGTTGTGTCAGCCAACACAATTCTGAGAAAATGGCAAATATTGCACTTTAAAGTAATGTCCATGTGGGTTATGGATGTCTGAATTGTAATGTGATTCTCTTTGCCTCCCATAGAGCGATGACTTACGTACATAATACTATATGACTAATTCATTTATTTTGCTTGATAATTGCCTGTAAATATGCTTTTCAACCTTTTCGGTCCTTCAGTGAACTTACTTTAACATAACATTATGAATCATTGTCCATCAGTGATCATTAGTCAGTAAAGAAAATAATTTTCTTTTAAGGAAGTTGTGATTCATTTGCGGTTTAATAAGCTTTCACATGTTCATTTTAAATGCTCTTGTTGTGTGATATGGATTTCAAAAGAATAGTCTTACATGAGCTCACAGAAGCCGCATACATTATACTTGTAGTGAGCAGGCCTATATATTTCACACCGCAGGGCATGTTAACTTCCCAAATGCATTTTACGTCAACTATACCCAGATATGATCAATTATACTGACTAAGAGAAAATGAAGTAGCCAGGCTAACAGGAAGATATCAGAAAAGTACCAAAACTATGTTTCTGTTAGCAAGGATGTGGTCACAGGCAAAACCTCTGAAAACAGAAGTGCTACTAACTACATTTTTCTTGACAGCATTTAGGGGAACGTATCATCCTGGTAAGCACAGACACTCCATGTTTAATTCAACGCTATTATTATTTGTGCGTGCCGTGCGTGTGTGTGTTCATTTCATAGCAAACTCTTTTCATGAAGTCAGTTTAGATATTGCACAGAGGCATAGTTTCAGTAAATGCATTCTCTCTTCCAGTAATTTTTTTTAAATTGCTTCCAGGTTCAACAGTGTGTGGAAAAATATTATTACAGCTGTATGACAAATTATAAGTAATAACTAGTATGTAAATAACAGTTATTCGGTGTAGGGTACAGGTGGAACAAAACCAGTCCTGACTTCATTCACGGGACTGTTACTTAGTAAAGGTGATTCTGTGTACCAGACATGATTTCGTGAGAGATGCAGCCCACATGTCTGAAAAGGGGAAAGACTGTGGTTTATCGGCATGCGTTTCAGACTCAGATGTAGAAGCATATGAAATGTCAAAAAGGTTTAACGCTTTAGAGACATATTTACACGCGTGCGAGGGAAGCTTCCATATTATATGGCTGTACTTCATAGATAATGCAGGAAGAAAAAAAGACATCCGTCAGTTTGTCCTGCTTAGGTCAAGTTCAACGGATTTTGTTCTTGTGGTTTATTGCTGTAAGAAAATATTGCTGATCTTTGGCAGCAGAGGTACGTCCAACAACTGCACTAATCTGCAAGGGTGTTGTGAGATTAATGCAGGTTTTCTCTGTGTGTGTGTGTGTGTGTGTGTTTGGCAGCATGTGTTTAAAATTGGGGGTATTTGGTAATTTCATTGTTACACATTCACCATTTCCTTTCCAATTTTTTGTAACGGTCATATTTTGTTTCTTAACAAAGATTTCCTTCATGAGTGTATACAGAACGGAAAACTACCTCGAGTTTCACTCTAGAAGAAATGATACTTTGAAGTCATCAGCTAAGGTAAGAAAATCTACTCATGTACTAAAGAACAGCAAAAATTATATGCAGAACAACTATATAGCACAAAAATGCCAATCGTTACATTTGCCATTTGCTCAGGTTTTTTTAATTTATTTTTTATAACAAATTAATATTAAAACCTGTCTGCTGAAGAAAATGGACATGAAATTGTATTATATACAATTTGTCAATCAACCAATGATGACATTTAGACTATATTAATATTTATTCGTTTTAATCGTCAATGCAGCAAGTTACATTTATTAATCTTGCTCATTTTTGAGTTCTTATGAAACAAGAGTGCATGAGAGTCAGATCAGAATTTTTATTTGCAATAAATTTCATCATCAAGAATTTTTACAATAAAGCGAAGGGTTTATCATTTAAAGCAAGCACATTGACGTCATGTTATTGTTGTTTTTTGTGGAAACTTGCTCAAAGTGAAAAGAAGAATCGAAACTTAGAGCCCTTCAAAATGTTTAATGTGTCCATCATTATAATTAGACATAAGTTACTTTTCACACTTTTAAAAGTTGCAACAACTTTGTAAAAGTTTGAGCAAGGCAGTTTTAAAAACTACATTTTGCATTCACAAAATTCACCTTTCAAATGAGAGCAGAGTTGAAAAGACATTAGCATATTCTGAAATCTAAAATAAATACATAAACTTTTGCATCGACAAGTGAAAAAAGAAAGCATGCCATTGATGAGTCAGCCTGTTACTAGTTGTGAATTCTCACTAAGACGTATGTGATATTTTTCGAACCTCTCTCCTGCCAGTTTCACTATGGCGAACTGCTCGACTAAAGATGTGGACACTTTGACGCAGAAGCTGGACTTGGTGATATATGTGCCCGTCTTGGTGTTCGGCTTGCCGTTAAACATTACGGCATTGGTGGTGTTCTGTCGGCTGCTCAGAAAATGGACAGAGTCCTCCATCTACATGACCAACCTGGCCCTGATGGACCTGCTGTTGCTGCTGCAGCTGCCCTTCAAAATGCACGCGGCATACAACACGTGGGAAGAAAACAAGATGCTCCTTTGCTCTTTCCTGGAAAGCCTTTACTTTGTTGCTATGTACGGCAGCATCTACACAATTGCATGCATAGCCATAGACCGATACATTGCCATAAACCACCCGTTTCGCGCCAAGCAGGTGCGTTCGAGAAAAAACGCCTTAATTTTTTGTGTTTTAATCTGGGTGTTTGTTATGGCAACGACTTCACCCATCTACACCTTCCGGGATAAGGAAAAGGGTAATTTCACTTGTTTCCACGGGTTCTCTAAGAAGGGTTGGAGCACTGCAATAATCGTGTGCCTGGAGCTCTTTGGTTTCCTGTTGCCCGCCACAATACTGGTGGTTTGTTCCATTAAAAGCATCCGTACTCTCAAAGCCTCAAAAAGCAGCAACCCCAAGAGGCAAGCTGGCGTGAGAATCATCTACAGCAGCCTAGCAGCCTTCCTAGTGCCCTTCACCCCCTGTCACATAGCCATATTCCTGCAGTATCTGGTCCGTAACGGCTTGATTTCAGACTGCATACAGCAAAAGAACATCGCCCTCTTCATACAGGTGTCGATGAACATTGCAAATGTGACCTGCTGCTTGGACGCGCTATGTTACTACTTCATCGCGAAGGAGGTCCGATCCACCAAGGACACAGTTAAACTGTCCATCAGCAGAGCGAGAACCACCAGCAGCTCAGATGTTTGAGAAGTCAAATTCAGTTTATTAGACTTTCAGAATGTGCGTTGATGGCTTTCCAGCGGGAGTAAGAGTCAAAATCTTGGACTGATGTTAAAGGTCCTTGAGGTTTAATGCACGTTTCATGGACGTAAATGGACAAAATATGACTAATTCCAGTTGAAAGGATCATTTAAATAATTTAATCATCATTTACTCACACTCATGTGATTTTAAAACAGTATGACTTTGTTTATTGTTCTTTTTTGAGCATCATCATGAAATCAATTCTTATTTTTTATAGAATATTGCAGCATAGAAACCTAAACAACAAAGAAAACCACAGAGATCGAATCAATTCTCAATGAACAAGCATCATCATGAAAATAAATTCTTATTTTTTTAATAGAATATTGCAGCATAGAAACCTAGACAACATAGAAAACCACAGAGATCGAATCAATTCCCGATTAACAAAATCAAGTCCCGCCCTACATTTTTCTTGTTCGAGAAGCCGTTTCACTTGGATATACGTCACAATAGTGAAGACAAGTCTAAGTCTTCCATTTCATGGTGACTTTAAACATAAAAAGGGTATTTTGAGATGAATCCATGCAAAGAAAGTCAGTGGACTACAATCTTCTTTTGTGTTTCGCATTAAACAAGTCATACAGGTTTGGAATGTCATGAGGGTGAATAAATAATGACCATTTTTTTTTTATATGTTTGGGTGGACAATTTTACCAAGTGTGTCAAACAAACAGGAATAGAACAGAAACTTTACTCTGATCTTCAGAATTGCACAGTCACAAAATAGGGTATCAGGTCAGATCAGCATCTCCCAAATCCATTCCGTTTGTGAAATCGAAGTCTGACTTCCACAAAACTAAATTATACAACTATCATTCCTTGAACCACATCCAGGAAACCCCGTCCTCCAAAGCCATGGTAACAAACGAACCCACACTGAATGATTGTCAGTCTGAGATCATGTCTGATAAAGCTTCCGCTCCCCTGACCCCTTTTTGCTGTTTTTGAGTCTAGGGCTGTCATAGAGATATGATTTCTCAAGACACTTATTTAGAGATTACGGTGCAGGGCCGTGCAGAGAGTTCTTCAGAGGCAGGGGCTCAAATGTAAAAAAAGGGGCAATATGTAAATATATATATTTTAGGGGTGTAACGGTACACAAAACTGACGGTTCGATACGTAGCCTACCTCGGTTTTGAAGTCACGGTTCGGTACGGATTCGGTACAGCAGTTTTACAAAATTGCTTTTTATTCAACAGTGGTTTAATGAAAAAAATTGTGTCTGTCCTTAAATGAATTCAGTTATAACTAAAAGTTTCTTAAAGATAATGCTGTAAACTATATAGGGAGCCCTTACATATTGCTATTAAAGATTAACAATAGAGCCCACACTATTAGCCTAAATTCATTTGCTATTTATTTTTAGATATAATAATCAACACTCACAAGCTTCACATAAGGCAGTTTTTGCATTAATATCTAAATCGAATTATTATAATTTTTTCTCCAATTCGTTGTTGAAATATAATAATTTAGTGGCTGTAATTTTCATGACAGGTTTATTTAAACATACATTAAATAAACAAGACATCACTACAGGCTAAGTGGTAATGAATATATATATAGGCTAATATAACGAATAGGCTAATATAGTGCATGTATTCAGTAAAAGAGTTAATCTCTCTAGTGAACTCACAGCTGTGGACACTGAATGACTTCTGAGGTAAATGTGATTCTACATGACATTGTTTACAAGCTGTTTTATTGTCTTTTCGCGGTTGAAAAACCGATGGAGCGATTACACAACATATGATACGTTTCAGTAAGTTGTAATGTATCCTCAACATACCTTTAGATATTAATTTCTTTAGGAAGAGATGATCGCGTTCACTCGCGCGCTGCCGCTTGAAGTTGAACTGATACGCGTCAATCTGTCACGTCACATAATAGAGCGTTAAAACGGCATTTATCGTTTGAATTTCGTGATAAAATGGACTGAATACTTAATATGTTCGTGTGGGAACTCGGATTGAAGTGTGTTCCGCGCTTTAAACAAGCCGACTGTTAACTGTTGTAGATTGCATTCATAACCGTTCGGTGCACGCGCGCACCATACCGAAAGCCCGAAACGTTAGTTCGTCTGTCCATGTAATTTTCAACCGATTTATGAATAAGAACAGAAAATTACCGCTCCACTTCACATGCCCAATGGAATTTGAACTTGCTTTGCCAGATCACGATTGGTTGGTGCCGATGACATGTTGACAAACGGGCATTGGTGAATTGTGTAATACTTTAGAATATATAATATATAGATTTGTAATTCAACACATTAGCTCTGATTATGGATGAAAAAAAATATTGGTTTACTTTTTTTCCCGTAAGGCCACACACTCTCTGAAAGGACCATATTTGGCTCGAGAGCCGCGAACAGAGGAAAATCAGCAATCAGTCAAAACGCACGCAACCCATAGCAACGCGTTATGGCAACGCCTCAACAGAAATTGTCCGACTTTTGAGCCGTTCGTTACTATTGTATACATTGTCATCAATGTCATGTTATAATAATCACATTTGTTTAGTTTTATTGGCCACGATATTATCATTGATGTGTCTGAGAGGGGCACTTTTGATTCATTTTGAAAAAGGGCAGGGGCTCGAGCACCCAAAGCCCCCCCCTCTGCACGTGCCTGTTACGGTGGCATGTGTGGTACAGCAAACTGCCTTTTACAGAGCGCTGCAAGGATGATGGGATGCAGGAATGACGTATTTTCTAGGCCAAACCTTTTGTACGTTTTAGCACTCCTGTTCCCACACTCTAAAAAATAATGCGTTGTCTCAACCACAACAAAATAAAACGCAACAGTTTGCATCAATTTGTTCGATCCATGACAACTTTGAGTGAATTTACGTTCAACCAACAAGCTACATTGAGTTAGAACTTAATCATTTGTAGCATAAACACACATTTTTAAGTTGATAACTCAAAGAAATTAAGTCCAGTTGTAGCCCTGGAACCAATTAATCTTATCTACAGTTCAAATCAACAGCTAAGCTAAGTTTTTTAACGTGTATATTTAGCAAGATATTACTTGTCACTGGCATTAGTAGTCATTGCTTATAGTCAATGTAGTGTTTACCTTCATGTCTCTACTCTCCAGCACAATGGTAACCACAAAAAATTCAGCATTACAGAAACTCTTTTAACTGTCAAACATAACAGCATTAAACACTAACAAGTCTTATACTTCACTAAAAGCAAATAAATTAACAATTAATTGAAACATTTGTGACACTGGACCACAAAACCAGTCATAATGGTACATTTTCTGAAATTTTGATTTATACATCATATGAAAGCTGAATAAATAAGCTTTCCATTGATGTATGTTATGACAGGACATTATTTTACCGAGATGCAACTATTCTAAAATCTGGAATCTGAGGGTGCAAAAAAAAAAATCGAAATATTGATAAAATCGCCTTTTAAGTTGTCCAAATGAAGTCCTTAGAATTGCATATTACTACTAATAATATATTTTTGAAATACTTATGGTAGAACATGTACAAAATATGATCTTTACTTAATATCCTAATAATTTTTGGCATAAAAGAAAAATCGATAATTTTTACCCATTCAATGTTTCCACAAATATATCTGTGCGACTTGTGACTGGTTTTTTGGTCCAGGGTTACATTTATTCTCCTATTACCTAATTTAAAAAAAAGCCAATTAACGCATACATTTGAGTTTAAATTACATAAAATATTAAGTTGATGTAATGATCAACATTATTATGTCAACAGAACTCTACAAAATAATGTTTGCAACTTAAAAGGTTTAATTAAAACAACAAATTTGAATTTTTTACTTGCAACCATGCATTTATTTAAATTGTGGTAACAGGTCCCCTGAATTAATTTTTAGAGTGCATAGTCCTTAAGTCAATCGTGTTTTTTCATGGTTTTATGGTTAGATCTCTGAAATAACATCATGCAGAAAAGGTCCGTATTAACAGCCTCACTGTGTGTATAACGCTTGCAAACTAACTCAAACTTTCAGGGAAAATGTTTCTAAATAAAGACTGAAAGAGTTGTCGTTTGATGCTGAATCATGAATCATAAGCTTATTTTCTGCAATAGTCCAAAAGAAAAATTCTATTCGTTTTTTTTTTTTTTGTTGCTAACTTCCAGGTTGGCCTACAAAAATATGCCATCACTGCAGTGCTCCAATTAATTTTATTTTAATTCTAGGCCTAAATTAAATTGTGTCTCTCGGTTTGCGATGCGATCAGTATTTTTCACCAAAGACTCTGTATTTGTCTTTATCTAACAGCTCACACTCAACACGATAAACTTGAGGTGTTCCTGCTCACACGCGATGGTTGTCTGGCAAACCATCTTGAAACCTACACAATGACTCACAAACATTTCTGATGCAACACTGGAAACGGCATTACATTCTTCAAAATTACCTCTTTTGTTCCATAATCAGAACATTTAACTATTTGTGCAGACTTGTTTCACAAGAATCACCTGTTTCATTAGCGTTGTGTTAGTGTGAAACAGGTTCCCATTGAGAGTTTTGTCATTGATTTACACAAGTTGTGGATATGTGTGGGTACATAACCATATGCCACTAGTTTCACCTAGTCAGACAGTGAGTGTCTTATAAACACAGCTGAGTTCCAGATATGATATATGAAGTGTGGCAGAGCGCATGTGAAAACGCGTTCTATATGCATCCTTACGCCAGGTTCACTCTGTTTGCAATGCATTTTTTAAAAAAAAATTTATTATGGTCTTTGAGTTATTGTTCTTACAAGACCAAAAACATTAGAAAACACATTTGGATGTAGAATGAAATTGTTTAGAAATTGAATTTATGCAGTTTCTAGTCACTATGGAGCCTTGAAAGCATGTGACCTAAAATGTGCTAATGTCTCCTTCACTTCCTTGTTGCCAAAAAATGCAAGCACATGGCAAGTAGATTTTAATTATATTGGCTGAAGGGGATGTCATATGATAGCTATTGCTAAAATGTTTGTGTCATTTATAAATGTCCCATAGTTCAAATGTTTGTGATTTTAACGTAAGAAAAGCGTATGTTTTAATGTTTGGCCACTTGCTTAAAGGAATAGTTCACCCAAAAACGATTTTTTTTTGTTTATCTGCTTACCCCCAGTGTCTTTTTTTCTTCAGTAGAACTTCAATCGTTGCGGTGTGATAGTCGTATAATGCATGTCAATGGGGATATTTTAGAGTATGAGAGCAATGAGAGTAAAAACACATAGACATACGAATCCTTATTAAACCCGTGCGGCTCGTGGCGACACATTGATGTCTCGCAGAAACGATCGGTTTCTGCGAGAAACCGAACAGTATTTATGTTATTTTTTACCTCTTATCAGACGAATGTCATCTAGTATTCCCAGCGCCATAACTTCCGGCGAATAAGGTCAAAATACTGGCGCGATCAAAGATATATATACGTAGACGCCTCATTCGACCGATCTGCGCACTAATGAGGTATCTATGTGTATATCTATGATCGCGCCGGTATTTTGCATGCATTTTGACCTTATTCGCCGGAAGTGATGGTGCTGGGAGGGCTGATGCAGAGCCATAGAAAAAAAAAAAATGGATATTTTTCTTACACAAACGCATCGATTCGCTTCAGAAGACCTTTATTAACACCCCGGAGCCGCGTGGAGCACGTTATTTGACGGACAGATGCAGTTTTTATGGACTTCAAAAACAGAGCAACTATTACTGCTATTATAATGCTTGGATTAGCCAGAACATTTTTAATAAAACTCAGATTGTATTCGTCTGAAAAAGAATGTCATATACACCTCGGATGACTTGAGGGTGAGTAAATCATGGGCTAATTTTCATTTTTGGGTGAACTATCCCTTTAAGCAACTTGGTGCTGTCAAAAAAAAAAAAAATTACGCAATTAACACAGAATCCGTTTTTCCATGTCATCCTTTGGCTTGCGTAACAATATGATCATGCTCTTATTCATGCCAATGCTTTTAAACCATTCACATGTGATAAGACAAAAGAGAAGGCAGTGTCTGTGATCTCCTGTCAGTGTGACACTGAGACACACACACACACACACACACACACACACACACACACACACACACACACACACACACACACACACACACACACACACACACACACACACACACACACACACACACACACACACTTGTGTGCACAGAAAGCTGCTTCAGACAGCGCTTGAATGGACAAAAACACACAAAATTATGCCAAAATGCCCATTTTGTCGAGTATCCTCGCAACCACAGTTAAATTAAGTCTTAAATGAACGTAACGATTTGTAAGAAAATTGGATGCGTGTACAATCCGCGTCAGGTCTTAAAGTGACAGCAGCCTGATAAACCTGCTGCTGTCCGTCATTAATGTTAATCAAAGAACATAAGACAGAGAAAAGCACTCACTGCTCTTGACTGAATAACATTTGTAGCTTGAAGAAAAATGTATCTATATTTAATTTATTTATGCAGTGAAGAGTTTGGTACAGTTATTCAATTTCTGTATATATTCTACCTGTTAGACCTACCAGAAAATCTTAAGGCACTGTTTACAAGGTTACATGGATCAAAAACATTGAAAACAATAACCTTTTGTGAATTTTGACAGGGCAAGTATACATCTGAATTGGTCTGACTGGGCCAATAGAAAAAAAATCGAGGTAAATGTGACATTTATTATAATGGGTTTATGTGAAGATGTTGTTCCATGTAAATGTTGTTGTATTATCTAAAGCCTAATAAATGTTTAAAATGATAGATAAAATGATAAAAATGATAGCTTTCAATTATACTGTAATGCTGAATGTCTATAATTAATGGCTAAAATTGAGAAAAGAAAATCAATTTCATAGACATCAGTAGCAGTATTGGTTTGAAAACATAGGCTACTGTCTTTATGTTGTTTCTATTGTTAGGTTTTTATTAATCGATTAATTAGAGAAAAATGCGATTAATTTGTAATTTTTTTAATCGATTGACAGCACTAATATAAATTAGGGCTGTCAAAAGATTAATCGCGATTAATCGCATCCAAAATAAAAGTTTGTGTTTACATAAAATATGTGTGTGTACTCTGTTAATTATTATTTATATATAAATACACACACAAGCATGTATATATTTAAGAAAAAAATATTATTTTTATATATAAAACATTTATATTTATATATATTATAGATTATATAAATGTATATACAGTATATACATGCAAATATTTCTTAAATATATACATGAATGTGTGTGTATTTATATATAAATAATAATTAACAGAGTACACACACATATATTATGTAAACACAAACTTTTATTTTGGATGCGATTAATCACGATTAATCTTTTGACAGCCCTTATATAAATACATTTAGAAGTAATTAATTAAATAATATGTCGTTTAGATTTAGTGCGCTCATATGTCTATGAAAGATTGTATAACTACTGTGTACAAAGAGAATCACAATGCTGAACGACTTATGGATTTGACATTAAAATAATGAATACATGTGTTTGTGGTATACAGCCTCGGATCGGTTGCGCACTGCAAATGTGTGAAATGTGAAAGCGCAATGAGCTCGTGCTGCTTCTATACAGTATACGTAGGCTAAAGTACACACAGCAAATGGCGTATGTGTGAAAGTAACCTTTTCAGGCTAATCGGAAACACAACATTCTGCACATGCATAGAGTAAAATAGAGGTTAAAAATACCTAACTTTGTTTTGAACCAACAGAAAAACTCTGGAGATCACAACAACACCTGCCTGTGGTTACACCAGGGCATGCTGCGGTATATGTTGTTGTTTAGTGATACTGCCAGCTACTAAAATGATTACTTCTACCCCTGGTAGTCAGTCACAATTTATAGGCCTACATTAAAAAATTGTGATAATGATAAAGACAAAAATAACACTGTAGTCCTTGATGAAGCCGCATAGTTTAAACAAAACTACAGAAGTCTGTGTGTTTGTTTTGTATCCACCGTGTTTCCTTTGTCTTTTTAAAACAGTGGCTCATACTATAGTACCCCCTTGACCACACGCTCTTAATGCATTTTAACCTGCTTTACTGCTCGAACAAAACTAGTAGTAGAATGAGAAGCTTGAAAGGGCCATTTTATTGAAGGTTTATATGAATTATTGTGCTATATTTTATTTCAATTTTGTAAAATCTTTTAGTTGTTCTCATGTTTGCCATGTGTTTGTAGGCTGTGCTAGTTCCTGCTTTTATAATCTAGAATTGAAAGTGTTCTTCCTTATATGACCAGCAGATGGCGCCGGAATAACATTGTATATATGTGAGCAAAACCATAAAAACAAACAAATAATTTAGAGAGGATAAACTTGGAAGCGTAATGATAAATGTCAATAATAATAATAATAATAACAACTGAATGAATAAAAATGATAGATAAAATAAGGTTAAATATGTATATATAGGCTATATTTATATATAATATTGCATATCATATATTATAATACATATATTATTTATATTACACTCACCTAAAGGATTATAAGGAACACTATACTAATACTGTGTTTGACCCCCTTTCGCCTTCAGAACTGCCTTAATTCTACGTGGCATTGATTCAACAAGGTGCTGAAAGCATTCTTTAGAAATGTTGGCCCATATTGATAGGATAGCATCTTGCAGTTGATGGAGATTTGTGGGATGCACATCCAGGGCACGAAGCTCCCGTTCCACCACATCCCAAAGATGCTCTATTGGGTTGAGATCTGGTGACTGTGGGGGCCATTTTAGTACAGTGAACTCATTGTCATGTTCAAGAAACCAATTTGAAATGATTGGAGCTTTGTGACATGGTGCATTATCCTGCTGGAAGTAGCCATCAGAGGATGGGTACATGATGGTCATAAAGGGATGGAAATGGTCAGAAACAATGCTCAGGTAGGCCGTGGCATTTAAACGATGCCCGATTGGCACTAAGGGGCCTAAAGTGTGCCAAGAAAACATCCCCCACACCATTACATATATATATATATATATATATATATATATATATATATATATATATATATATATATATATATATATATATATATATATATATATATATATATATATATATATATATATATATATATATACACTCACCTAAAGGATTATTAGGAACACCTGTTCAATTTCTCATTAATGCAATTATCTAATCAACCAATCACATGGCAGTTGCTTCAATGCATTTAGGGGTGTGGTCCTGGTCAAGACAATCTCCTGAACTCCAAACTGAATGTCAGAATGGGAAAGAAAGGTGATTTAAGCAATTTTGAGCGTGGCATGGTTGTTGGTGCCAGACGGGCCCGTCTGAGTATTTCACAATCTGCTCAGTTACTGGGATTTTTACGCACAACCATTTCTAGGGTTTACAAAGAATGGTGTGAAAAGGGAAAAACATCCAGTATGCGGCAGTCCTGTGGGCGAAAATGCCTTGTCGATGCTAGAGGTCAGAGGAGAATGGGCCGACTGATTCAAGCTGATAAAAGAGCAACTTTGACTGAAATAACCACTCGTTACAACCGAGGTATGCAGCAAAGCATTTGTGAAGCCACAACACGCACAACCTTGAGGCGGATGGGCTACAACAGCAGAAGACCCCACCGGGTACCACTCATCTCCACTACAAATAGGAAAAAGAGGCTACAATTTGCACGAGCTCACCAAAATTGGACAGTTGAAGACTGGAAAAATGTTGCTTGGTCTGATGAGTCTCGATTTCTGTTGAGACATTCAGATGGTAGAGTCAGAATTTGGCGTAAACAGAATGAGAACATGGATCCATCATGCCTTGTTACCACTGTGCAGGCTGGTGGTGGTGGTGTAATGGTGTGGGGGATGTTTTTTTTGGCACACTTTAGGCCCCTTAGTGCCAATTGGGCATCGTTTAAATGCCACGGCCTACCTGAGCATAGTTTCTGACCATGTCCATCCCTTTATGACCACCATGTACCCATCCTCTGATGGCTACTTCCAGCAGGATAATGCACCATGTCACAAAGCTTGAATCATTTCAAATTGGTTTCTTGAACATGACAATGAGTTCACTAGTGGTGTCAACAATAATCGATTCGGCAATGCATCGCAATGCGGGGCATGCATGATTCAGCATCGATGCGACTAAGTGCCATAATCGATTATGTCATCGTTTATTTTCTGGCCTTGAGTTGGACAATAAAGTTGTGAAGTTTCAATTACTTCCGAGGTCATAACAACAACAACAATCAAGATGGCTGAGGCGGAGGGAGATTACTGATTAATTAAAACACTTATGTTCACTGCTGGAAAAAGTTGGCTGTTATTATTGCTCTATTTAATTTCAAATGGTTTGAAAAACATTTCTCATTCAAAGCACTGAAAGCAGTGATTTGTTTTCTTTTTCAGGTTTAAAAATGCCATATCCAATACCCTGTACCATTCAATTTTATTTTATTTAATGACATTTATGTCAAAGATACAGGAGAGTGATAATACACATAGCAGCCAATAAAATCTGTTGTTCAATATCTGGCTGCTTGTATTGCCTCATGACTGATTAAAAATTTGCCTTGTTGTGTGCAGTAGAATTTTGATGCATCGTAGAATCGAATCGTTACCTGGTGAATAATCGAATCGAATTGTGAGGGCAGTCCCAATGCACACCCCTAGAGTTCACTGTACTAAAATGTCCCCCACAGTCACCAGATCTCAACCCAATAGAGCATCTTTGGGATGTGGTGGAACGGAGCTTTGTGCCCTGGATGTGCATCCCACAAATCTCCATCAACTGCAAGACGCTATCCTATCAATTTGGGCAACATTTCTAAAGAATGCTTTACACACCTTGTTGAATCAATGCCACAGGAAGTTCTGAAGGCAAAAGGGGGTCAAACACAGTATTAGTATGGTGTTCCTAATAATCCTTTAGGTGAGTGTAGTCCAATTGTGAACATTTTAATTATTTAAATAAATTATTAATAAATATTAAAAGTAGGCAAACCAAAATCGTATCTAATATAATGTTCGCTCATCAATGTTTAAATGTGAATAAAAGCCTAAATTAAATCTGTTCATCATATAAAGCAATCGTCTCTCTTCAGAAAATGTTGGACTAAACCGCTCAATTCATACACTGTAAAAAATGATTGTGATTTTAACGGTATTTTACTGTAAAAATGCTACGGTGAAAAACAGTTAATTGGTTAACAGAAAGTTTCCGTACTATATACGGGGAATAACTGTAATAGATCTAACCTTACATTTCATCTAATTTTACAGTAAAATACCATTAAATTTACAGTTTTTGGAAGTGAAAAAGAACAAGTCATTGTGTAATTTACAGTGAAAACCCGTAAATTGACATTCCCAGAATTCCCTGCATGACACTTCGCATTTGATGTATTTTCATTGCAATAACAGTTATAACCACAGCTGCCGTTTTTTTACCGTAAATTTTACGGGGATTTTTTTTACAGTGTAGTTTTACGATCTCTTTATGAAATTTTTGAAGCCTCAAAGTGGTATTTTCGTAGCTGTCAATGGAGGGACAGAAAGCTCTCAACTTTCATCAAAAAGATCTTCATTTGTGTACTGAAGATGAACGAAAGTCTTACGGGGTTGGAACGACATGAGGGTGAGAAATGAATTGACATGAATTTTCTTTTTTGGGTGAACAACACCTTTAAAGGATTAGTTCACTTCATGAAATGAAAATGAATGAAAATGTAAATTTACTCACCCCCTTGTCATCCAAGATGTTCATGTCTTTCTTTGGACTTCAACGCAGGGCCGGCCTAAAGCTTGGTATACATACTCTGCAAGAACAAAGAAATTTGTTTGTTTTCTCGAGGTGGCAGGCAAGAACAAGAACAAATTTCGTTCTGGCCAGGAGATTCATACTTCACGAGAAAAGCTGGTACTGAACATCTCCGTTTCTCCGCATTAACCCCGCCCACTTTAAAATTCTGACCAATCCCACAATAGTTCTCGGACACCCACAAGAAAAAAGTTCTGCTCTTTTGGGGAGCACGCCCCGGGACCCCCCAGTCTCACAAAATCCTGTGGGAAACAAAAATAATATATTTATAATGTAATATAAATATGAATAAACACTGCTACAGCTTCTTGTTGAGCTCAAAAGCCTTTCTACTGTTGTCAATTATGTTGCTCCATCTTGTTTAAAGCCTACAACTATGATGGAAAAAATCTTGCTTGCATTGCGTTTACGACAGCCCATGTGCTTCTACTACTGTTGAGTTATATGTCATTTCATATAACATTTGAAGTTGCTCATTTTAAATTGGGGGGCTGGGCTGGGCAGGACCTATAAAAGGGTTTTCTTCTCTATAGGCATGGGTTCGACAACCTAAGTGCCAGAGAAATATTTGCTGATTATTTCTGAAATATGTAGGCTACGTACCTCGCATCTGCACCCCCACATTACCCACCAGCCTACTTTTTTGGCACACCACACTGGTTCTATTTAGTTGTCCAGTCCAACTATCAAAAGCTGTGTGGCTGCGTGACCCACTTGACAGCGCACAGATGCAGTTACATTGTAGCGAAGCACAGACCAGTATCGATTTAAGTGTAAATATGCTGCAGTCATAACTTTTATTTTAGACAGCACGCTGAGTTTTGAACAAGGGATGAAGCTGAAATATGATAGATATGAAAATATATAAATGACATTATTTTGTATAAATGTCAGTTTACTATAACAGCACATCTATTGTTTTGGTTGTTATTTGATTAGTTGAAAAATATATATATATTATCTTTTTATTTGGAAAGGCAAATGCCCATCACATACATTAATTACAACTTTAGTTGTTCAAGTAGCTACATAGGTAGGGATGGATTCAGATATTTTAGATGAGTTTATCCATATTGCCCTTCTGAGATATTCTTTTACGGACCACTACTTATTCCAGTTGAGAACATTAACAAAGCAAAACAGAACCGGGATGCGCACCACTTCAAGTGATTAAAACCTCACATAAAAAAGAGGGCAGGTCTACACAAAGCACAAGTACAGTCAAATTAAATCAGATCTAATTTTGGTTTTACATATTCAGTCTATTTAGTCTAAATTTTATCACGTTTTTCTTTTTCAACTTCGAGGGAAAAGGATATCTTTTCCATAACATAAATCTCATAGACAATTTCAAACCATTCATCAATGGTGGGTGGTTCTATTTTTAACCATTTCCTAACAGATATCTTACTGGCTGCCAGTAGTATCGCCAGCAGTTTTTTATCATTAATGTGCCATGTTTGCCCAAATACACAGTTTCACATTTAACATTAAATATATTGTTTATATATTTATGGATCTCTTCCCAGTAAGGTCTTATCGTCTGGCAGTCCCATAAAATATGGAAGTCATTTGCAATATTATATATAAATATAGCCTATATATACATTTTAAACATTATTTTATCATTTTTATTCATTCAGTTGTTATTATTATTATTATTATTATTATTGACATTTATCATTACCCTTCCAAGTTTATCCTCTCTAAATTATTTGTTTGATTCCATTAGATCCACAAAGTCTCCAACAGGCATCTCCACTGCCTTGATATCGTTTCTGAATGGGTGTAATAAAAAAATATTACGTTTTTCCAGCAGAACTCCCTCCATGTGTTTGACCCGGTTGATAACCATTGTAACTGGCATATTTTCCCCCAGCTCTCCTGTGTGATCTTCACGTTTACCTCCCTTTCCCATTTTTTCTTTATGTATTTTGTATTTTCTTTTTTTAGATAATTGTATAGCATTATATAATTTGGAGATCATTTTGTTGCTTGGTCTGGGTTTAGTTATTGATAAAAAATACTTCCAGGAACCCTGAATCAGTTGTTCCTCACACCCCTTTAAGATTTTCATTAAAGTAATGTCTCACTTGCAGGTACCTAAAAAAAATCTTAATTTCCCTGTCCGTAATCTTTCTAGGGTTTCAAAACTCTGGAATGCCCCTTTGTGAATAAATGAACGATAAGTAGTTAAACCTTTTGAGATCCATATCTTAAATCTGCCATCGATTCTGAGTGTCAGAGTAGGTTGTGTTGTACTTATCAATAAATCGTCAGCAAATAGGGCCAGTTTTTGCTGCATTGTTACCCCTTTTATATCCGGCCTTTGCCTAATCTGTTGACTCATGGGTTCTTTAAACAGGGCAAAGAGGAGTGCCGATGCACAACACCCTTGTCTCGTTCCTCTTTCCAGAATAAATGAATGGTAAGATCTCCATTGATTTTGATTCAAGCCATTGGTTTATTG
Source organism: Gobio gobio (assembly GCF_949357685.1). Classification (NCBI taxonomy): domain Eukaryota; kingdom Metazoa; phylum Chordata; class Actinopteri; order Cypriniformes; family Gobionidae; genus Gobio; species Gobio gobio. The sequence continues at coordinate 51,600,347 of NC_137102.1, forward strand.
TATAGAGCTGCAAATGTGTATCGAAGCCAAATTTTGAAAGGACTTTATATAAAAATGACCACCTCACAGAGTCGAATGCTTTCTCTGCATCCAAACTTAATATCAGTGTCTCCGGTTTTTGTTGTGTGATTTGTCTCATAACGTGTAGTGTTTTCCTGATGTTATCTTGGGTCTGTCTTATAACAAAGCCAGTCTGGTCCTTATGTATTAATACAGGTAATATCAGTTATATTCTTTTAGATAATATGGAGGTGAATAGTTTATATTCATTATTTAAAATACAGAACGGTCATTCCCACAGTCCAATTTGTCCCCTCTTTAGGTAGGACCGAGATTATTGGGATATTTTTATTTTCCAAAACCCAATTCAATGTTTTTAGTTATGTTAGAATTAGTTGGTCTTGCATTTCTTTGTACCATTCTGTGGGAAAACCGTCAGTCCCTGGAGACCCCCCCCCAATCAGATCGTCCTATGCAAATACCCTAGACCAGACGCTAGCCAATTGCGTTCATGCAACCCTAGAGCAGACGCGGCAAGTAATGTGATTGGCTGTTGTCACTATGACGGTCGCATCAGCTGCCAAGATGGCCTTTGTGGCTTCAGAACTGCTCTTCAGAACCCTATGGGTGACGTCACGGACACTACGTCCATATTTTTGTACAGTCTATGGTTCACACCAACGCGCAAAACGCTAGAAAGTGTCATTAAAATAAAAACGCCTCGGGTTGGTTTTTTTGGTTTGGCACCACGTTAAAAACTGGTCGACCAATGAGATTGCCGCTTTTATTCACGTGCCACGTGAATTTATTTTGCATTAATTAATTTGATTTCAGCTTCATCCCTTGTTAACACTTTAAGAATCCGTCCAGCAGCGGAGGACTGTTATTCTGCACGGAACTGCGGATGAACTGAAAGCGGCTCGGGTTGATCTTTGGTTGAGTGGGGCGTTTCATGCCCGCCCACATGTGGAAATCGAATATTCAAGCTGTTCATCAATTCTCTACCCCTGAACCTAAAGATATAAAATCAAGCCGAATTCTCGTTTTCTCATTTTTCAGTGGTCAATTTTAAATCGAAAAACGAATGAACACAACATACGGACCTTTATTCAAATGTTATACTGTGTGGACACCCGGACTCGTTGTTAAAAATGGCATGAAACGACATGTATAGAAAATGCATGAAACAAAAACAATGGGTTTTTTTTTTCATTCACCCAATCAATTTTCAGGTTTCAGGATTTTTTTTAATCAAACTTTGTTTAAAGATAATTCTCAATTATGCTATGAAAGATATTACAGAATTAATTGATATACCATTTTACTTTATGCAGTATGTGGGTAAAATGGCCACACATGGGTTTTCCCATTTAATGCAATGTATCTAAACACTGTATCTAATTTGCATATTAATGTGTTCTTGGCGAGAACACATTAATTAAGTTTCTTTTAAACGGCCTCCTTGCCTTCATAGTTACCTGTAATTATTACATAATTCATTAATATATAATATATTGTCACTAAAAACCTTAGTACATTATCCTATTCATTTCCTGAATCCACAGCTTCCGGTGCTGTCCCCACCAAATTTCAAAATCAAACCTACGCCCTTGAGAGAAATTCACTCAAATAGCATAATGTCCTCGTACGAGCACCCAGGAGGTTAAGATATAAAGTCTTTGGCACAGCATACAGACCTTTCGCTGCAAACGATACGATACATTTGCAGTTTATTTGAATGTAAGTAAAACCCTATAAGGGCTCGGGCGCTGCGTTGCATTCTAAGACGTGGCGGCCATGTTGATGGCCTCGCGAATGTAAACATACAGCAAATCGAACAAGGAGAAGCAGAGTTGGGAGAAAGAAAAACTATGTTAAAATCCCGAAAAGGATGTGGAATTTACCGGGATACGTTAAATAGGGAAGCCAGGGACCGGTATATGGACAAAATTGGAACTATTAACGGTTTGGATTCATATGAAATTTGCAGTTCACAAATGGATGGGTTCAGGAGCTGCAGATCATGAAGCCTATGTAACGTTAACCTTTTACCTTGAAGCATTCTGCACCGTTCTGTGTTCTCAGGTTGCACTACTTGCAAATAAACACTGAAAAATTTCTGATTGTGTGACACTTCTTGCTTTTGCACATTATACGGTTATTGCGATTGTGTGACACTTCTTGCTTTTGCACATTATACGTTATTGCGATTGTGTGACACTTCTTGCTTTTGCACATTATACGGTTATTGCGATTGTGTGACACTTCTTGCTTTTGCACATTATACGGTTATTGCGATTGTGTGACACTTCTTGCTTTTGCACATTATACTGATTTAAGTATATTTATTGTGAAGATTGTGGGTATGGATGCAACAGACACTTATGGCTGTAACTTATTTAATGCACATTTATTTCAGCACAACGCTAGGGCTCATGTTTGTCAGAGCACAACATACAGACACAATCTTATTGAGGAATGTCATGTCTTCGTCCTTGCTTGGCAACACCATGTGAATCGTTACTTTATCTGACAAAATAGTGTACTTGTTGCGGACGGTTCCAATCACCCTTTACACGTGAATTCGGAGGTGGGCATTTTTTCTTGTGCTCCCCACATCTCTTGCATCCAGCTGACAGCGTCCTTTTGTGAAAGCCGACGACTCTTTGTTACCTCGGATACTTGGTCTCCGTGGTTGCGCCTCCAAGCTAGCCTGGATGCCAGCCGAACTTAGCCCCGCCCACAACATTTTTACTCGGGCAGTTCGGTCTGGAATTGATCGGTAGAGAAGTAATTATGCCCGAACAGAAACTGTTCGGACCAATGAAATCATCAGGGCGGGCTTTAGACGATGATGGACAGATCATAAACAGTAACGTAATCATCCACGTCATCAAAAGCTGCTTGGGTTGAATTTGTTCTAATCCTAAAAGGAGAACTTGTTCGTATATGCATTCACCTTTACTATTTCTCTCAGAAATGATGATCGTGTTGGTAAGTAAGTTACTCTGTGTATCCTTAAATTATTTTTTTACAACACCGGCAAAGATCGTTTACACTAATCTTGTTCTTCTAACGTTAGGCTACTTATTCCAGCATGCGTGCAGACAGGGTTGCCAAGTTTTTACAACAAAACCCGCCCAATTGCTAACAATCCTCAAAACTAGCCAAAAACAAGCCCAATAGCTTTCCAGGGGGGGTTCTCCGGGAAAAAGGGCATTTGGGGGGTAAAATATGTGTTATTTTGGCAGGGCTGGCAGCTAAAAATCGCATTCATGGGTTTGTATATCACATAATTGGGGTCGCTTCAACCCGCGGACATGGCAACACTGTGTTCAGTTGAGTTCTGATGACATTTGACAACTAACGTTATGCGTCGCTCCGTTGCTCTGATTGGTTGTAGGTCTATCCAATTGAGGTCTTTCCTGGTTCGGTTGAAACACGCCCCATAATCACAGCCCAACGGAGCGGTCTCAGACTCATATTCTGACTAGAATTGAGTATGACGACGTCAGGCTAGGCTATATGCCTCTCGTGTGCGCTTTTGTCTCAGTGGTGCTATTTAACAAAGGCTATTTAATTTAACAAAGTGTCGCTGCTCACACTAGCCTACCGTGATTGTATATTACTTATTATATATATTTATGTTATATATGTTTACATATTCATATTAATTTATCTTGTGAGCGCTTTTGTCTCAGTGGTTCAAATATTTAACGAAGGCTATTTAATGTAACAAAGTGTCGCACACTACTGTGATTGTAAGCCTGCCAGACGGATATCTTTTTCGATAGCCTTTTAATGAAATTGGAATTTCAGAATCACATAGCCAACTTATATTTAATTGCCTACAATAGATTATTTATTGATTATATTGAATGAAATTTCGCAGGCACAGCTTATTTGTAGTCAATCTTTCCCAAACAGAGTTGGAAGAGAGTTAAAACTTACCAGTAGCCTACTAAGGCAGGTCCAGCTCAGTTTGCTCTTTCTGAAGCCGTGTTTTTTTTTTTTTCCGCCAGCTATGGGAGAAATCGGTCACCAGCGGTCGACGCAAATGCGTTCTTCTTCTGCTTTCATGACTTCTATCTCCCTACCCGCTATTGTCAGCTGCGCAACCATGTGAGAGAATTGTGTTAAGCACGTGCAATTAAAACGTGCACGTCCTGCTTATGCGCCTGTATTTTATGCTTTAGTAAAATGAAATTCAAATTATAGGCTAAAAGACATTACACAGGTACAAATGGAATGTTATAATGGAACATTGCGCTCCCTAACTCGCGAAAGGTCGGAATTGCGGTAATGCGGTAACCGGCCCAGCCCTAGTCGTGTGTCTTAATTTGATTAATTTGGCGTCGAAAATGGATTAACTTCCCACCGCTTTCCTGCTTGGAGGTAGCCTGACGTCGTCATACTCAATTCTAGTCAGAATATGAGTCTGAGACCGCTCCGTTGGGCTGTGATTATGGGGCGTGTTTCAACCGAACCAGGAAAGACCTCAATTGGATAGACCTACAACCAATCAGAGCAACGGAGCGACGCATAACGTTAGTTGTCAAATGTCATCAGAACTCAACTGAACACAGTGTTGCCATGTCCGCGGGTTGAAGCGACCCCAATTATGTGATATACAGACCCAGGAATGCGATTTTTAGCTGCCAGCCCTGCCAAAATAACACATATTTTACCCCGCAAATGCCCTTTTTCCCGGAGAACCCCCCCTGGAAAGCTATTGGGCTTGTTTTTGGCTAGTTTTGAGGAACGTTAGCAATTGGGCGGGTTTTGTTGTAAAAACTTGGCAACCCTGTCTGCACGCACGCTGGAATAAGTAGCCTAACGTTAGAAGAACAAGATTAGTGTAAACGATCTTTGCCGGTGTTGTAAAAAAATAATTTAAGGATACACAGAGTAACTTACTTACCAACACGATCATCATTTCTGAGAGAAATAGTAAAGGTGAATGCATATACGAACAAGTTCTTCTTTTAGGATTAGAACAAATTCAACCCAAGCGGCTTTTGATGACGTGGATGATTACGTTACTGTTTATGATCTGTCCATCATCGTCTAAAGCCCGCCCTGACAATTTCATTGGTCCGAACAGTTTCTGTTCGGGCATAATTACTTCTCTACCGATCAATTCCAGACCGAACTGCCCGAGTAAAAATGTTGTGGGCGGGGCTAAGTTCGGCTGGCATCCAGGCTACATATAGCCTATATATAAATTAATATAAATATGTAAAATATGCCTAATATAATAATATAATATGTAAAAATTATTTATGTAATATAAATAACAAATATAAATAATTATATATATATAGCCTATATAATTATTTATGTAATATAAATAACATATATAAGCCTATATATATATATATGTATGTATGTACAATCATTAGCCTAAATAGTATTCGTTAAATAGCCTTGAACCACTGAGACAAAAGCACACACCACACGAGATACGTAAAATAATATATGTAAATGTTATAAAATATAAAAAATAAATATAAATAATAAAAGTAGCATAATATACAATCAAGGTAGTCTGAGCAGCGAGTGACTACACTTTGTTAAATTAAATAGCCTTGAGCCTTCGTTATTCTTCATTAACCACTGAGACAAAAGCGCACACAAGATGTAAATTGTAAATGTAAATTAATAGCCTGAATATTTAAAAATATGTAATATAAAAATATAAATAGGCCTACTATAAATATAAATAATATATTATATTATATGGGCGGGTGTGCGCGAAAGTCATTGTAGTTTAAGTGATTGTTTGATGACGACGACTGTAATCTGAAATTAAAAATATTGGAAATAAATAAACAAATAAATATATAGGCTATTACTGATCAATACCAATAAATAAAAATGTGTTTGTTTGTCTTTGTTTATGCTGTTCCATCTTCAGATCTGTCAGTCGTGATCTGATCTGCTCTCTCAGCAAAATATGAAGGCTGGGATGTAAACCATGGTCTAGTATAGATTTCGTTTTGCCAGCACTTTTTTTTCAGATATCATTCCATTTCTGTTCTAATTGTTCCTGTTCTAAACGTGAAAAAATAAATGTAAAATAAACATTTTCCGCCTGCGCTGGTGTGTGCGGCTGTGCGCGAAAGTCGAGCGGGAGCCCTTTAAAGCGGTTTACCGCTGAACCGCGGGAATTTCTTGCTTTTCAACCGCGGTAAGAAAAAATCCATACCGTCCCAGCCCTACACACGACTGAGAGGGAGTACGTCTATAAACAGTGCGTAGTAGTCCGAGTAGAAGTAAAGGAGGCCATCAACATGGCCGCCACGCCAAGTAATGACGTCAGACGCCCAAGTCCTATTCATGGTAAATGGACTGCTTTAAAGCAAGAAAGACTTGTTATATTCTTAATGAATATACTCTTTTTGATTAATTTATCAAAGGTTTGTACACTCTGGCATTTTTTGTTCCTTGTTCTTTTTTATTTTATTTTATATATGTTTTAATATGTAATCCTTGTTGTCTATTTCAAGTTTCTTCTGGCAACAAATAAATAAATTGATCTTCATAATAATACAATAATTTTGTTCAGTTAGAGAATAAACATTAAAATTAAAAAAAAAAAAAAGGACTGCTTTAGGTTAGGTGTCTTGCTCATGGACACGCTCGACACTTGACTTGGTCAGTTGGAACCGGGGATTGAACCACCAACCTTCCGGTTTGTAGACAACCTACATGAGCCACTGCCGCCAGAGGTGTCATATATTACATATACTATATTAGCACTGTTTATGTTCTCCGTCTTCAAAGTATCTCGTCTGTTTTACTGAGGAGAAACCGCGCCAAACGATTCAGTGCGCATGTGCGCATGTCCTAATGAGGATCGACAACATACCTGTGCAACACGGACCTTTAGGTGGCGCCACGACAACAAAAGTCTGCAGTGCAAAGCCTTTCTGCAATAAGACATCTCTGGTGGATGACAAGTATAATAAGACATCTCTCTCATGACAAGTAGTGACAGCAGTATGTGACATGCTATAAATATTCTAATAAATAAAATATGTGTAGGCCTATAGATATTATCCTTAGAATAAATTATATAAATATTAATGTCATAGGCTACATGTAGCTTTCATGCTCTAATGTTAATTGAGTACATTCAACTTTTAAATTAAATAAAAATAAACTGTTGGAAAGCTAAAATGTGATTAAATCAAATGAAAATAATTAAAATACACGTGTGTTTATATAGCCTAATATCTATGTTTTGCAGTGACATCCTGTTTGCATTGAGCCCTTCTCGCCCACAAGACTTTCAAAAAGCTCTCACGTCTGTGCTTGCATTGCCTAATTGCCCTTTACCCGATTGCTTATTGCGGTTAGGAAAGCCACCTAGTTGTTTTTCTCTGCTCTAAAATCAGATGCAAGATTGTGAGACGGTAGCCTCATAATGTAGAAATGATACATTCATAAATAATTTGTACATACAATTGTATCATGCATTGTATGTTGTTTGTTGTTGTGTGTATGTTCTGTATATGGCACCACAGCTAAACAACTGAATTAAATAGTTCATTCATTCCGACTCTATCAAGCACGCAACAGTCGTTTTGTTGCTTTGAGTGTGTGATTGTGCTAATACTATCAGCTGTTATCTACAGCACAATCACTGCTGACGTGCAGAGATGTTTTACTCGTGTTTGAAAGGTTAAGATTTTATTCATTTTAGCTTTTGAATGTACATGCTGAATGTTAATCTCTGTGTCTAAAATGTGTTTTTCCCCACCGGGCTGTAGTAAAAAAGAGCAATCTTTAAAGTTAGCATCCGACACAACCTAATTTTCAACATGCATCAGAACATCTTCAACACCCCCCAACACACACCCAAAACAGTTGACTCCTTCTCAATTTTTGCATGCTAACATGCTAACGCCTCCCACAGTTTCCTGTTGCTACCAAGTGGAACTTAAAAAAAGGTACCACACAGGAAAAAAATCGTTACAGAGTCGTTGCACACTTCGGCACAGCACTTCTCTTAAATCCGCGCGTCTCTTTGGAAAATGCCACACAACGACACAGACTGTAATATGACACATTTTAGGTATCCACTTTTCACCTCCACCTACAGCATTGTGCTGCTGCTCGGTTTCCCTCTGAACTCCGTGTCTCTTTGGATACTGCTATGTCGAAATGGCTTGAAGAAATCCGTTCCAGTGATCTACATGGCCAACCTGGCCTTATCGGACCTTCTTTTCACGCTCTCCCTGCCCTTTCGGATCCTCTACTTTGCCACAGGTCGATGGACGCTGGGAAATGCTCTGTGCATGATTCCAGGGACACTCTTTGCCGTCAACATCTATTCAAGCTCTTTGTTCATCACGCTCATCAGCGTGGACCGGATGCTGGCCGTGGTGTATCCCATAAGATCTCGGTCGGTCCGGACGGCTCCTGTGGCCTGGGCGCTGTGCGTGACCGTGTGGATGCTCATCGCTGGATTGGCAGTGCCAACTGCCCTAAACCACCCCGAAAATAAGGACGTCAAGTGTAACGTTATGCGTTGTTTTGAGAATTACACAAGTGATGAATGGAAAAAAGGCTTCATCATCCTCTGCTGTACCACTTTCTTTGGTATCGTAGTACCTTTCGGCATCATTATGGGCTGTACGGTGGCAGTCGTGCGGCAGTTGAGAGGCTACAGCATGGCGGCTTCCTCGAGCAACACCGAGCTGAGCAAAAGCAAGATTGTGAATCTCTTTCTGTCCAACTTGCTCATCTATGCCATTTGTTTTATCCCCTTTCACAGTGCTTTCATCCTATTTGGCCTGAGCAAATTGGAAATCTTGCCGGGAGATAAATCTTTCGAATTTTACTTTAACCTGCAAACTGTTACCATGTGCATGGCCAGCACGAACAGCTGTCTGGACCCCCTGATCTACTACTTCAGCTCAAAGAGATTAAAAGGTAGGAGCAGATGCGATTCTTCGTCAAAAAGCGTCGGTCTCGGCCTGGTCCAGAGTATGAGTTGGACAGGACAGTGAAGCAACAAATTATCACAATAACATGTGTTGTTGGGGTAAACAAGAGGAAATGATTATGCAAAAAAACCAGAGCCTAAAACCAAGAGCTGACTCACGCAAGACAATGTTGCACATCTCCGCTCATGTGTATCGCGTGGAAAAAGTTGCAAATCTGATTTGTTCGCTCTGGCGCCCTTAAGCTCGGCGGGTGAAAAGAGAAGAAAAGGGAAGAAAATGACGAACGTTGAGCTGAGGTGGTACTTTTACAGAAATCAGTACCTACCAATTTGACATGAATACTTTAATGTGTTTTCGGGAAACATGTAGCAAATCCACAAAGCTGTATAATTGCTTATCACTGAGAGCCAAAGGTTGTAGCTAGACTTTTTGACCCCTCTGTTCATATTTTGCTTCCTTTTGTACCGCATTAGCTGTCATTTCTACCAGCATTATCATTTGAGACTTTTCATAATTGTGTTTTTGTGTCATTGAGGTGTACTTTTTACTTGTCATGCATTATGTTAGCAGAAATAAACCAAACATACTTCTGCAAGCTTAATCCACGACTTTGATATCTTCTCAGATGATGGCATCAATATAATGGTGACTCGCTTTTTGATCGGACTTCTACTGAGATGCACGAGTGAATGTGTGAGAAACAGTTCACATGGTTGCATGAAACTCGCAGGCTGGCAAAAGGAAGTGAAAGTTAAATTTTTGAGTCAACAACAGTGTTGAACGGCACACCCTCTCCTGTTGTTTCACATGAGGGCTCTTTATTTCTGTGGCTTGTGGGGCAAGTGCACTGAAAGGTCTCTTGCACACAGTCGCTTCAGGTAGCTGTAAAGATGGACAGAACGCGAGTAGGGTTTCAACAGTTTATTGATGGATTTTACAAGCGATTATTATTTACAAAGCGAGAGCAGCAGAATAGAGTGCATCGAATCAAGCGCCTCAGACAAAACTTGCTACACCAGTATGTGGAAGAGGAACAAAATACATATAAATGGTACGATTAGAAAAAGTGCAAGCATTATGAAACGAGTCCACCTCAGACAATGTCTAAGGATCATAGGTGAATCTTACATAAAAGGAATACATTTTTGCACACCTGTGCCTAAGAAGATTCACCTTTAATTTCAGTCGAAACAATATGAAACAGCCCATTCTGATCGGTATGGACGCACTCCGTTTAGAGATAAAGAAACATTTCAAACCAACATCCGGTGGCTAGTTTTTTCACATTTTTCTACAAACTTTATTCACACGTATTAAAGAGCAACACACGGTATTTGAACATGATAAACCGCTCAGTTAAATAAACATTAATACAAAGAAATGGATGTCAAGTCAGGAAATCCAAGATAAGAAAACTAATATTGCTTAGATCACGTTCAAAAAAACCCACGCTATGACTTAAATTACAGGCTTAAAGTCATACATTTCTAAAATATGAGGTATACATCTTTTGGCATTGAAGACGATTTTCTAATACTGGATTTCTTCTATAATGCAGGAGGAAATGAACGACATGTTTGGACCAATGAAACAAACCACAGGAACAGCCTTCAGTTTACACAGACTGAGGCTTTACAAGAGAACAACGCAAATCATTCGTCAGTGCATGCCAGACTACAGATAACGTCTGAGAGTAATCTCACAGTTATATTTGAGGAAACTTCCCCAATGAAAAAAAAAACATAAACCTGAGAGTGAAATAAAACGACAAACTCCAGACAATGCCAATCAAAACAACATACTTGGGTGAAAAAAGTAAATTACAGCTTATCCTTGAAAACAAAAAAAGAACCAACAAATACATAAAGATGGCATTATGTAACATCATGTACAGGTTTATCACGCTGATAAAGTGCTGTTAAGCTGGACAGATGGGGAAGGGTCGCTTTTGGGTTTTGCTCAGTAGAGTTGAGAAGAAAGGAGGGGAAACTACAGCAGGAGTCGGTCGCAAATCATCGTCTCAACGACAAACGTGTTCTCGAAGTGCCGGATGCTGTGGCAGTTCCTGGTCTCTCGCTTATCGATGTCTGAGGAAGAAGCAGATTCGAGTTGGATTAAACAGACGCCTTCTTATAGGACTCGCATGTGGTGTGTGAACAATGTGTTAGGACGGGTTTTTGTGCTGCCCAGTTTGGGAAGTATTTTACATTACCATTGAAAAGTTTGGGTCTTATTTTAATGTTATTTTGAAAGAAGTCTCTTATTCTCACCAAAGCTGCATTTGTTTGATAAGACAAAATACAGTAAATACAGTAATATTGTGAAATATTACAATTTAAAATAACTGCTTTCTTTTTTAATTCATTTGAAAATGTACTTTACTCCTGTGATGGTAAAGCTGAATTTTCAGCATCATTACTCCAGTCTTCAGTGTCACATGATCCTTCAGAAATCATTCTACAATGCTGATTAGCATTTCTTATTATCAATGTTGAAAACAGTACTCTGTTTGTTTCAGGGATTCTTTGATGTTTAACAGTTCAAAATGTCAATGACTTTACTGTCACTTTTCATCATTGTAATGAATCTTTGCTGAGATATATATATATATATATATATATAAAAAAAAAAAACTTTAATGACCCCACACTGTGAACCCTAATGGGCCCCACTTTATATTAGGTGGCCTTAAGTACCATGTACTTACATCAAAAAATAAGTACAATGTACTTACTGTGTTCAAATTGTATTGCAAAACACCTTTGCTGATATTGAGGTGGGATACAGGTAGGGTTAGGGACAGGTGTGGTGGTATGGGTACGTTTAGGTGTAAGGGAAGTGTCAACTGTGTAATTACAAATGTAACTACAGAAATTACAGACGTAAATTACATGCAGGTATTTTTTTAAATGCAAGTAAAGTACAATGTAAAAACATGTACACAATAAATGCATTGTATCAAATTATTTATTAAAATGTTAGTACATAGTAGTTAAGGCCACCTAATATAAAGTGGGTCCCCCTAATGCCCAAAATGAATTTGTTTGGTTTGAGTAGAGCAAACTCAACTCAAATTAAACAAATGGAGTTCAATCAAATTAACTTTTATGAGTATTTAGAACTTTTGTTTCATGGTTAAGTTGTTTTTTGTAAATCTAGACAAACTTTCTGTGATTTCCCAGCATGTTTTGCCATGACACGCAAAAGTGAGAGTAAATTAAAAAAAGTGTTATGTTTTGTGCAAGATCAATGTTAAGGGGGATATTTAGTAGCATTTAATGTTTTATGCAATTTTAGTAGAGTTTCTGTTGTGTTTTTTTCTAGGGTTACCATCATGGTGACGAGTGGAACGAACTGTTATACGTTTAATGTTTTATATTGCCATTAAAACATTGTGTTACCAATTAGCAAGGTAGCATTAATTGAAGTAGCTAGTTAAAAGCTAGACAAGTATCCGCTACTAAAAATATTTAAGTTGACATGATAATTCAACGTTAAATGTACTTAAATATCTCAAGTTGAGCAAATTAAAATGCACAAGCACAAAATAAAAATGTGCAAGTTCTGCTTACTTAAACGTTACATTTCTTAACTTAAATTTGATGCAACAGATTACCACAAATTTGAGTTGCGCCAACTTATTCGGGTTTACAGCAGGGGCGATTTCTTCATTAGGGCGAGAGGGGCGATCCTTCTGCAAGTACAAACTTCTGTGAACGAGCACAGTGCGCATGCGCAGCAAACAGACGGAGCCCAACCTACAAGTGTATTTTTATGATAGCAGAAACTGTAATGTGACTATTGTAGGGTAATCAAAACAGCATAATTAGTCTGTGCTTTTGTTTTCATTTTTAGTTCAGTGAATTTAACTTCTGCTTTGAAAAGCATTCTTTTGTTTGTTAAATTGTAATGTTACAATGTTAGCACGTAATGTGACTTGACCCCTTTTTTTAATACATAGCATAGATGGCGAATGTAACCGTGCAGTCCATGTTTGTTTTCCATAGCCTTCAATATGAACATTGTTTGTAGGACAATATTGGTCAAGATGTGAAATCTTTTTAAATGAAATACAGATTTAACAAAAAAATTAAATAAAAAATAGTAGAAAATGGTTATTTAACAATACATTCAGACCTGCACTAATAATTCAGTTAGTTTGCGCCCCCTAAATTGTTTTAGCACCAGCCACCACTAGTTTATAGTGCAAACTTTTGAGTTGTTGTTTTTTTTCCATATGGAAAAATTTATAAACAATTCAAAACAGGCTTCCATGACTTGTCAAACAATAGTAACCACTACTAACTACTCCCAAAGAATTCCTAGACTACCCACAATCCTGCAGAGAGATCCACTAAATGCAATTAGTTTCAATGCAAATGGGACTTCTAGAAAGAAAAGGTTGTAGTAGTTTCTGCAGATAAATGTCACCCAACAGCAACCCACCTAATGTTAGATGATTCTGCCACTTTAGACTATTAAAATCATATTTAAAAAAGAAAAAACAATATTAAAAACATTAAAAGACAAAACATTTTTTTGTTGCTTCAAAATCACAAATGGTTTTCTTTAAGGGCTGGTCATTTGCGACACGAATAATTGTGAAATGTCTGTGAAAAATGCTTATTTTGAGAGTGCAAACTCAGTTGTCATTCTTGGTGTGGCACTAATGTTGCAAGGCACCGCATTTCTATTTCCTGTGGCTTGCCAGACACCATCTGCGTATAGATGAGTGAGAGGAAGTCCTTATGGAGCCAAACTACAGCTCCCACGTCGCATCACTACCCACACCTCAGCCTCTGCATCACACGAGAGAGATGCCGCTTTGATGCAAACGACAACTCCCACAATGCATCAGTGCCTGACGTGCATCACATCCCCCTCTGTGTGGTTTCCTAAGACGTTCTGTGTACTATACAAACATGAGTCACGCTCACACACCCACATTCACACGCATTAATCAGGATGAAGATCAGTGTCAGCTTGCCACACGCACCAGACTGAAAAGAACACAGCACATGCCCATATCTGTCTGAATGCAATGCTTCCTATTAGGCCAAAGTACTCTGAATCACAAAAAGAAGATGTTGCTGTTACTATCAGCAACAGTTAATGTGGTTGATTTCGCAAGATAACTGGGCATACAGAAAAAAAAAAAAAAAACAGGAACAAAATGAGCAGCTGCGTGCGCGTGTGTGTGTGCGCAGTTGCGTGTGCAGGTGCCAATTACAAATAATGTATGAAACGTATGCATGCAATGAAAAAAAAAGCAAGACTTTAATTAAAGCAAGCCTTGTGGATTACTTTTTTCACTCTCTATTTGGCAAAAATCTGATGTTTTTACTTAAGTCATTAACATCTTTTTTTGCTCTTCTGCTCAACAAAGTTACATTTAATAGACCGAAAATATAGAAAAACTGAAATAATTACAATTTGACATTATTTTCTATCTGAATATATTTTAAAAAGCTATTTATTCCTCTAATGCATCTGAATATATTTTAAAAAGCAATTTATTCCTCTAATGCAAAGCTGAATTTGTGGATCACCGTTCTAATATGCTGATTTGCTGCTCAAAAAACATTTCTTATTATTATCAATGTTAAAAACAGGTGTACTGCTTAATATTTTTGTGGAAACTGATACACATATACATACATACACATTATATATATATATATATATATATATATATATATATAGTAAAGACATTTATAGTGTTACAAAAGATTTCCATTTGAAATAAATGCTGTTCATTGAACTTTCTATTCAAAGAATCCCCCAAAAATATATTGTGGTTTTCAGCCTTGATGAGCATAAGGAATTTTCAATTATGTTAATTATTGCTAAATATGTGTGCAATACTGCCAGTTAAACACCATAGTTTAATACTTAGTGTTAAGGGTTTGCTCAAATCACTAACCCAAAGTATAAGCAATGGTAATAATGATAAATATAGCTGCGAGCAGCCATTAACGGGGCCAAGCGCAAATAAGCCAATATAACATGCCAACACGGCTGGGAGGGTGAGACCAACTGCAACAATGAGCAATTAAAGGCATTTGAAGATGATTTTAGGCATTAATGGCTGAAAAATCATATATACAGTCACTAATAATATGATTTAATGGTTTGTCACTTTTGACCAATAGGTGGCGCAGTAACGAAATTGATGTGGTGTGGTCAGAGTGAGATGACGATGACAACGGCAAAGTTTGGTGTCATTATATCAAAGCATTGCAGAGATACAGCCTCAAGAGTCATTTTGGCATCATGGCTCAACTTTGTCGCTGCAGTATACGAAAACGGTTTTGTCTGTTGACACGAAATTAATAACTTTTTGCTGTAATAGTCTGAAGATGTTACGATTCGATTTTGGTGAAAATCAGGCAAATAGTCTAGGAGGAGTTCGAAAAAGTAGGTTTCTGAAGGAAATCAAAATGGCGAACAGAATGTTTGGCCAAATATGGCAAAATTGGAATCTATGTTTTTGGCATGACCCAAGGAATATAGGAAAACCATTTTTATGACAATAGTCAAATTTAATCAAAAGTTAATAGCATTATTGGAAAATTCACTATAACTTTTGTCCACAAGGTGGCGCTGCCTTGAAACTTTTTGTGTACTTTCAGGGCTTGGTGACAAAGACACACACCGAGTTTCGTAACGATACGCCAATGCGTTTGTAAAACATAGCACTTTGTGACAAAATTCAAAATGGCCGACACCCAAAATGGTTGATATGGGAAAATTGGGTATGGCATGGCTCGGCGTGATGCCCCGACTCTAAAAAGACCAGTTTTGTGATATTTGGCTAAAGCGTTCTTAAGTTATAATCAAAAATATCAAATTTTTGTATCTCTGGACCACTAGGTGGCACTGCGCCGAAACGCTGCAGGCAGCCTCAGGTCATGGCTGGCATAACACACACCAAGTTTGGTTAGAATATGCTAAAGCGTTGCGGAGATAGGGCCTGACTTTCATTTTTGTGGGCACTTTGTCGATTTCGTTCGAGCGTTATTCAATAAGAATTTGACTAATCATCTCGAGTCTAATACGGTTTGGTCAGCATAGTCTGAAGATGATTTGGTTCAATTTTCGTGCAAATTGGAGCAACGGCCTAGGAGGAGTTCGCAAAAGTAGGTTATTCGGTTAAATAAAAATGGCGGGAAAATTATTATGACGGAAAATGACGTCATAGGGTGCAATCGAATTGGCTTGAGCCAAGGAATCAGAGGAAAAAATAATTTTGTTTCTAGCCCTTATGGTTCAAAAGTTATTAGCACAAATATGAGTCAAATTTTGGACAGGTGGTGGCGCTAGAGGGATTGTTTTAGAGATTCCAAAATTGGTGTGGTTAATGCTGGGACTGTCCTCTATCTGTGTGCCAAATTTCACAACTTTTCCGCAAGCGGTTCTATGGGCTGCCATAGACTTCATGGCGGAATAATAATAATAAGAAATCTAACGATTACAATAGGTGCCTGCACCTTCGGTGCTTGGCCCCTAATAATTGCAGTGATGTTTGACTTGGCAAACACCAATAATAAATAAAGCAGTCATGAAACTCACGTCTTTGGCTACTACGGCGTCTCAGCCTGTAAGTCTCTTTTCCGTAACAGAGCCGGTGGATGAAGGGTCCCAGCTGACGCATGTTCCTAACGCGTCCCGTCACCACCATCTCTTCCTGAATGATGTAGGTCTGGGGCAAATACATCCCCCGCTGCAGAAACACAAATGCATACAAACGGTCACATGGGATTCCACCAACATTGACACATTGGCCATGACGAATCCAACATTAGAAATCTGTGTCGCCTCTGCAAGGGAAGCGACAAGTTCTATTTAAGGGTTGCGCACATTTTGAAAAATGAAATTCCATGATTATTTTCCTTCAACTTTTTGGATTAAATAAATCAATTCTACAAGAAAAAAGAAAATAAGATTTAAATATATGAAATGTCTATTTATATATAGACACGTCCATGCATTTATCATTATTTTAAAAAGAATCCCAGAGTTTTCCAGGTTTTCCATGACCATGGGATCCGTCCTTGTGGATTCAAAATATATACATTTTAACAATTATTTTCTGAAGGTACATTTTTACCATTTCATATTTTATATTTCACTTATAAATGCTGCACATCCAATGTGTGACTCACGAACGGAGACCATTTGTGCAAGAGTTACATAAAACTTTATGCAATCTGTTACCTTGACATTGGCAAGCAGCTCCCACAGGCTCCTGGGCGGCATGACGATTGTCGTGTTGAGCTCGATGACGTAGCACTTATCCAACGCAATGTCGTAGTAAGCTGTGAGTCCCTGTGTTAATGAGAAACACCTCCGTTAAAAACGACTCTAGAACTCGCTAAATTATTTTAGACATTTATGTTTAAGTTTAATACACTTACTCAGCAAGGACACATTAAAATGATCAAAAGTGACCATATAGATATTCATGATGTCAATAAGATTTGCATTTCCACAAAAATACTAACTGTTTTCAACATGATAACAACATGTACTGTTTCTTGAGCAGCAAATGTGCATATTAGAATGATTTCTGAAGGATCATGTGACACTGAAGACTGTTACAGAATTTCATTTGAAAATATATTCATTAGCTATTTTGAATAGTAATAATTTTTCACAATATTAATGTTTTTACTGAGTATTTGATCAATTAAACCCATACGGGAGAACAAAATGTTCTGCTTTCTACCAGACTGACAGTCTCATAGAGTCTTATAGCTGCAGGGGAACTTGGGAACGTGGCGTTCACAGAAACATTTGCGTGTACTTCTGTGCCTGGCACATTGCACTGCATATTAAACAATGATTTCAGCAGACAAAAGGTTTCCTTAGAGATGGTTCACAGTCCATCTGGGGGAGCAGCGATGACTAACGTCGTCTTTTGTACAGCCAAAGAACTCGAAGAAACTGTACCAGAGCTAAATGGGCAGAACTTCACTTCAAGCGCTTCTCAGAAAGATCCTCACCCTGTGAAAGTCGTGAATGATGTCAGCCGGGTCACTGCTTCCAAAGTCGGGCACAGGCACGCTGATCTGCTCGTAGTTATCATCCAGGTAGATGCCCACGTTTTCCTCGATCTCCTGCCGTCCGAGTAACGGGGCGAACAGGGGGTCCTCGTACATCACCCGACAGTGAAACAAGCTGTCCTCTGGGATCTGGGGAAAGAAAGCGGAGAGGTTTAATAGAGGGAACTTGAACTAGTTTAGAGAACTGAAGACGGAGTAAAAGATCTAGCAAGGTGTTGCTATGGTGATCGCTATGGCAATGAACTTTAATAGGCTCGTTCGTGAATAAAAGATGATAAACAGATCCAATGACGTCTCTCACCTGAGGGCTGAAGTAGTATCGGTACAGGCATACAGACGCCATGATCAAGCCTGACAGGAAGATCACAAGGCCGAGCACGACGCACCAAAGGCCACTAAAGGGAGACTTCTTGGATCTTACCGGAAGCACCAACTCATCCTTCTGGAAAACACAAAACAACTTCAATTAGCACTTGGGATGCTTTTCATAGGCTTTTTGGGTCTGGACTGGTATGCATTTCACAAAACAAGTCAAATATACCATGCATGATAACTGAATGTTTCCTTTTAAAATTACAGGCACTGATAAGGCTTCTCATCATATCGTATCTATAACTTTTTTTTAATATACAAAATCTGTACGTGCATGCTGCCACAAATCACTCTGCAAAAGATGATTTTCTTACTCAGTATTTTTACCTAATAACTATCTAAACATTCTTATGTCATGATACATTTACTAGAGATGCAAAATTATTAAGATAATAGAAGGGACGGTCCACCAAAAAGTGTACAGTTGTGCCTTTTTTGGCTGCAACCATCATGTCGTTCAAGCCCATAAGACTTTGTTTAATCTACGAAACACAAATGAAGATATTTTTAATAAAACCGTCCCTCCATTGAAAGTCCAGGTAACCCAAACTGACAAGATAATAATAATACATTTTATTTGTACTGCACTTTACATTTGGAACAAATCTCAAAGTGCTACAGTTAAGATCATTTAAGAAGGATAAAATACTAATAGATTGAATAGTTAAAAGTCATAAGTTCTCCTAAAAAGAAATGTTTTTATGTGATATGTGAAGTATTTGTGTTTATATGAGAATAAAACAAAATAGCATCATATGAAAATGAAATCTATTTATTATCTAAAGAGATCACAAGGCTTGGATTAAAATTTACACTTTTAATTTGCGTTTCAAAGATTAACCCAAGTCTTATGGTTTTGGAATGACGTGGGTGAGTAACTGATGACAATTTTCATTTTTGGGTGAACTCAAAAGTATCAAAATGAAATGGGTTTATGCTTAAAAGAAAAAAAATTAGGTAAGAAAAACAAAACAAGGTTATTTTTCTGACCCGATTGAGCATTCCTTTTTTTAAGCATAAACACTTTTTTCCCTGAAGAATATATGAAGTCAACAAAAAAATCTTGATCAAATCTTGTTTTAAGAATACACGCGGTGTTCCAAATTATTATGCAAGTGACATATCAATTAGCCTGGCTCCGCCCTCCTACATACTTCTGCTCAATTTTCATTTTCCTTCAGTCCTCCGTCTGGGTTTGCGGTATATTCTCTGGTTTTCTCCAGTCAAATTTTAACCGGTCCAATCAGCGAACAGAAGGAGTGGCTGAGAACGATGACGTTGATGTCGAGCGCTAGTTTGAGATGACAAACGTTAGCGATTGGTTATGGCAGATCCAGAGTGGCTCTGGGTAGATCTAATAGTTTTAAACTTCAACAGAGGGCCCGCCTTCAAGGAAGTAAACGCTTGTCAGTCGAGAGGTACGGGAGTCTGGTCCAAGCTACATATCAGTAGGATTTCAGTAAAATAAACATTCAGATTTTAGTTTTTCAAAAAAAAAAAAAAAGTGTTTGATTTATTAGTCATCTCTTTTGTTTTTTGATAACTATCAATCTCAGACAGGTTCACCCAAAAATAAAAATTGTGTCATGATTTACTCACTCTCAAATCGTTACAAACCTGTATACATTTCTTTGTTCTGCTGGACACAAAGGAAGATATTTTGAAAAATGTTGGTACCCAAACATATATCGGACCCCATTGACTACCACAGTAGGAAAAAAAATAAAATACTATGGTAGTCAATGGGGCTTTCATTGAAAAACTAAAATCTGAATGTTAATTGAAATGAGAGCCTACTGATATGTGCATAATAACTTCGAAGACGGCGTATATTTGTAAAGAAAAAGCTAGACAAAAGTACGTTAGGAAACTATTTTTTGCAGGGCTTCACTTTCAGCACCCAACTGCGCCACAAAAATTAGTCACGGCAGCGTCTCAAGACGTCAGGTGGCGTGAGCAATCCATCCGCCTCCAGTCTCTCAGAGACGATGGTGCCGAGGACACCAGCTCGGATCGGCCCACGCAAGCTCTGGATCATCGTGAATCAAACAGACTGCTGACAGAGCTACTATCTCCGCCTGGCAGAGAGATATTTTTAGGGATGTACTGTACTTCCACGCTCCTTATTTGTACAGGAGTTCCTCTCTACGTAGGGAAGCCACACAGTAGCAGCGGGTAGGAGACAGTGTGTGGGTACCAGGCTGAAAATAACAGCACTAGTATCAGATTAGATGAATCCACGTCATTTACACTCTAGTAGAGAAAATTAATGCAGGCACATGAGGTCAAACTGAAAATGTGACGCACTAGAGCCTCAAGAAGAGAACGTTCTGCCTCGCCCACAAATGTCCCAGTTTATTAATGCATTTACATTTCGGTTACTCTGAACTGAATTCTAATAAATGCCACTTTATTTTGGGTAGAAGCTTTTTAGTTACAACCCCGAAGATTTGATGCACATTAACAGCCTGCAATTGATGCGGTCTCAGAAATGAGAAAACAGTGAAATCTGCTGCAAGCGTCATATTCCTATGAGCCTCGGACTAAAAAGAAAAGGATGTCAGGCATCCATTTTGTGATAGCAAAGATCCTACTTGCAGGATCAAGAGTGTGCCTATCCGGGTTGGAGCGAGTACTGAGTGTTCCAGGCACGTAAAAACAAACGGCTGCGGTCATCTGCACTGTTACAGCTCAGGTCGAGTGGTGATAAAAGGATTTGCAGTTGAATAACTACGATCATGGGAACAAACAGTGAAGAACACACACACAAATGTAGCTCAAGCCGATTTGTTCGGCACTAATCTGCAGTGGCGGCCACACGGCGAAGGATGATGTAATATCACCCTGTTGTGCATCTCAATACTGGCTCGCATCCATCAGCTGTAAACCAATGCAGAACTGCATGTCTGAGCCTGTCAAAGTGTTTAATAATGTATACTTTTATATTAATATATTCATGAAACTCAGAGCTGTTCAGTTAAAAATAAGACATCTGATACTTTTAATAGAATAAATGACAGAAAATTCTGGAATCTGCTTTCAGCATCATTGTCCTTTTTCCAGGTTTTCCTGTGCATCTCAATACTGGCTCACATCTATCAAGTGCAGTAAATTACATTACATCATATTCTTGCTTTAAACATGCACAAGCCTGACAAAGTAAAAATGTTTTATATAATTGCATTAATTTGATCATAATAATTAGTGTTATTATTGTCATTAACAACAACACTAATAATTGTATATTATACACCATTACAATTTAGTCGACGAATCGTCTAATTGGATTAAAGACATAATGAAGTCATAATAAAAGGCAATAACAAAGCACAATTATACACATTACATGTTTTGTTTTTTTTCCTTTAAGCATAGGTACAAATAAATTAAAATAAATATAAATGTTTGCTGCAGTTTTTATTGCGTTTTGCTGTGAGGAACATGACAAAACAAAGGATGGTTTCACGGCAGACCACAAAACAAAGACAATAATGTGTATTTAAATGGGAAGCTACAACTCACGTGAGAGTATGGCATATGAATTTCCTCTTTGTCTTTGTCATCGTTCTCCTTTTCCGGCTTCTGTACAGTAACTTGTTGAAACGATATCTTCACCATTTTGACGTTTCTTCCTGGTTTTCTGCGGTTAGGACGTCCAGTGATTGAACCACCAAGGACGGTTCTGAGCTGTGAATGAAACGCTCGACAGAGGGCGAACTTAAAGAGGATTCCCTCGCTTCCGGTACACTACAAATTAAGAGTCCACCAATCGGTGTCTATTTTCTAAAATTAGTATCACTCACAATAACCACATAAAAAAAAAAACAGGTCTCGTCTATTAACCCTTTTAGATCCGAATTATGCAACAAGGGACAAAATGTTGTTTTATTTATTTGACTCTAAATGCAACCATAAATCATAATCATTGGGGGGGGGGGGGGGGGGGCAGTTTATGTTAATGGTTATTTCTAATGTCTATTACAAAAAACACTGGTTAAAAAGCCAGATTATTATACACATGAATATGTTGTGTTAATTCAAGAAAACTTCAAGGTTTTATCTTGCAACCTGTTAAATCACAGTTTTTCCATCTATACATCCCTCCTTTCTTTTAAGATTTTCATTCTTCATTTATTCCCATAATATTTTTACTGGGATCACATATATCAAGTTTTCTGTATTAGGCTATACAGAATACCCATTTGTGCTTAAAAATGTAATAATAATAATAATAATAAATATAACTCTTCAATATGATATTATTGGTACAGTTTAAAGATGTATTGTATTATTATGTATTAATGTAGCATACTTATATATTATGTTGATACATTTTTGAGAGATAAGTTTCCTCTGTAATGTGCATAATTAACAGAGAAAGTGAGAAATCTTAATGTACCACGTTTATTTGGCAAATTAATAACCTTGAATAATTTATATAGCAAAAAGATTATTTCACCATGAATGTAATCATGTTTTAACAACGAAATGTAAAAAAAAAATGTTTTTGATAATTTACACAGATTTAAAATGAAAGGAAAAGCACTACCTGGAATAATAATAAATAATAAAAAAATAAAAAAAAGATCCAGCCCGCCTGGTCACGTCTTGGACTTTTATTGTGAAAAAGTTCCACAAATGGATGTCCATTCCGGTTCTATTTTAGCCGTTTACGGTGCTCTACTACGCGCTGTGATTTGCATCAGACTGCCGGAAGTTAATAAATAACTTGACACTGCTTAATATGGCTATGATGCAGGTTATAATCTATAAATTATAATCTACAAACAGCGCAAATGAAAAGTATTATCAAGCAATGAATGAGAATCATTTTGAATATCATGTTTTACCATAGCACTTTGTAGTTATCATTTTAAAAGATTTATTTAGTGGCATTAAACGGGATTCTGTAGAATATCCGCTGAATTTACAAATTAAGACAACTGTATGCATGCTGTCAAATATAAATGTAATATAAAATATAGCTAATGATATTTTTTAATCACTAAATAAATGGGATTTGCTGTCTGCATGGGGTAAATATATATCATATTATGTCAATATGATATTGACATATATGTAGTTTAGTTTTCAGTAGTCTTACATGACTGTTACATTTCAACACAACAGTATGCTTTGCATTGTGTAGCTTCATAGATGGCCTCATAATAAACAAGTAGGCGACGCATTGACGGTGTCCCACATACGCACACTGGTGCTGGCAGGACGTCGTGAATTAAATTAACTGAATTCCAGTAGAGGGCGCACTTTTGTTCTGTTCAGCAAATTGGTTTTGATCCTGAAGCTGTCACATTCAGTTTTATGTAATACATAAAAAGCCATTTAGATGATGTATTTACCATTTAGGCTATTTGATTAGGCCTGTTAGCAAGTTCTAGTGTTCAGATAAACAATAGGAAGTCAGTTGATAGTAGGCTAGATAGGTAGCCTACCCAATACAAATATGCCAACTAAGACAGATGAAGTTGCTTCAGGGAATTACTTGTACCATTTGCTTTCCTCTTCTCATTTAGGTCAGTTCTCAATTCTCATTCCATGTCCCTTTAGTTATCTGTCATTTCCAAGATAGCATTAGCCTAAGTTTCAACCCTCTAGGTTTAATTATTAGTTTGTTGGTGTGAAAATAAATAGGCCTAAATAAAATGGTTACACTGCAGTGAGATCATTGCCGTTTTACTTTGAACTTAATAGACTCTTTTCACAGACTGTGATGTTTTAACGGTCATCAATATCGTAAATCCTACAACGTTTTTTGTATTTTAATTTTAAAAAAAATTAATAAAAAATAATATATATATATATATATATATATATATATATATATATATATATATATATATATATATATATATATATATATATATATATATATATATATATATATATATATATATATATATACATTTATAACACTAATACTTTGTATTTTCTAATACAGCGTTTATGGGAGTGATGGTAAAAATTTACATATTTCTCTTTTTTGACAGCCGTTATCAATCTCACTCTATTTTTTCCCTCTTTTTGAAAGTTCTGAAATCACTATTGTGGTGTTTTTCTTTTGCTATTTGAGCAAATGCACAATATGTTGTTTTTTTTTTTTTACGTATTCTCTCATTCACAGCTATAATATTTAACCCAACTATGACGACTTCCACTCTGAGAAACCCGGAAATGTGAAAAGGGTCTATTTGTAGAAAATTTAGTTGAAAAACGATAATATGCTGTTGAAGTTTCACCACTTTTTTCTCAGTTGACAGGAATAAATCGTTTAATCAGACACAATTTACTGAACTATGATATGCATAATTATATTACTTACTACTAATATTATATTTGCAGTTGCTTCATTTATCTATCTATCTATCTTTAATTTAATTCTAAATATAAAGTAATTATAGCCTATATGTAATTTAAATCTATCTTTAAGTGTAATTCCATCTGTAATTTCAAAGATAGCATCACGTTTCAACCATCTAAACTTGAAAACCTAAGTTTAATTGTTAGATTTCTATCTATCTATCTATCTATCTATCTATCTATCTATCTATCTATCTATCTATCTATCTATCTATCTATCTATCTATCTATCTATCTATCTATCTATCTATCTATCTATCTAGGGGTAGTAGTTGAGCTTAATTTAATTCAGTAAATTGTCCTTTGGTCCATCTACAGGTTCACAGGGTGGGTTGGTTTACAGTGCACAGACAAAGGCACGGCTGTTGATTGGTTGCCAGTCAGTCCATTCACATGTAAATCAGACTTCATAAATGTCCCTCTTCAGTCACCCACTTTGCACAGCATATGTAGTGCTTGTTAGCACAGACTTTTGTCTCGAATTGAACCCGCCGACCATCTGCCCCCCATTCAGGCGTCCTCTCAGCGGTCTCTACTGCAGCAATATGGCCCCTGCGTCCCGCAGCAACAGCCACGAGGAGGATTATTACGGAATAAAAGACAGAAAGGTACGCAACATGTCTCTTTAATAGCACAAGGCAAAGTTTATCGACGTTTTCCCTCAACTTAAAGGCATTTCTCTCCCTCTTCAGACGAGGAAACCGCTGGTGGAGAAAAAGAGACGCGCCCGCATTAATGAAAGTTTACAGGAGCTGAGGCTACTGCTAGCCGACCCGGATGTAAGTTCAAGTATCACTCCTTAAAGCATCTGTAGCTATCCACCGCCAACATACAGTGCAGGGGGAGTCTTAACAATCATTTTTGTTTAGGCGCAGGTCAAAATGGAGAATGCCGAGGTGTTGGAAATGACCGTGAAGCGCGTGGAAAGTATTCTACAAAACAAAGCGAAGGGTAAGAGCTCTGTTTCAAGATCAAGTTTCACACAGGCCGCATTTAAAATGATTCCGAGCCGCTTGTAGCTTATTTGGGTCGTGACGTCATACTGCTTTTCTCCTCCGCAGAGGCTGACAGCGTGAACCGCGAAGCTAACGAGCGATTCGCCGCGGGCTACATCCAGTGCATGCATGAGGTGCACACCTTCGTGTCCAGCTGTCCGGGAATCGACGCGACCATAGCCGCCGACCTGCTCAACCACCTCCTGGAGTGCATGCCTCTGAACGACGAGGATCGCTTTCAGGACATCCTGTCAGATCTCATGACGGACTCTTGCAACGGTGGCACTTGGCCTGGCGAGGCGACGTACGCCGTCAGCAGCGCGGTCAGCAGCGCCTTGTCCCCGTCCCCTTCAACCACCTCCAGCGATGACCTTTGCTCTGACCTGGATGACACGGACACGGAGCACAGCCGCATCTCGGTGGAGGCAAGGGATCAAGCGCCAAGCATGCCAACCATGTACCCCTCCAAGTCCGTTTGGAGACCGTGGTAGACAGATGCGCACCCCTGTCGATTCATGAACATTTGAGTGTATTTTTTTTTAGTTTAGAGCTATTAAAAACCTGCATTAGTCCAGGATTGAGCACCTTTGTGATAGACAGTTCCACAGCTGGAATGGGCCAGCTGCAACGTTGCTTTTTTGTCATTTGTCATCGACCTGTGGATACCCCTCAGTAAGCTCTTCTTGGTGCAACAATGTGCATTTCAATCCAGTTCCACACAGTTAGAAGTATTTGTATTTAATTGTTTTCTTTTGTATAAGCTAAGTTAAAACAACACTGTAAGGATAAATAATATTTCTAGGGAAATCTTCCCATCTCTAATTATTGTAGCCTACACTCTAAAAAATAAAGGTTCTTTATTGGCATTAATGGTTCCATTAAGAACCGTTTAACGTCCATTGCACAAGAGGTTCTTTATATATATATTTTAGATTATTAAAATGTTCTTCACACTAAAAAATGGTTCTTGAACTTCACTGAAATGTTCTTTGGGAAACCCAAAAATGGTTTTTCTATGGCATCACTGTGAAAACCTTTATTTTTGAGAGTGTGTAGGGTAGGATGTAAATATTTCAATGTCGTGGCTGTAGATATAGATCTCTGACATTTAAATGTGTATGTAATCGTTGTGATAAAGGAATTTAAAATAAATAAAAGTCAGATGTAATGACAATTAATGTGTTTTATATGTGATTGTGACTTCACCCTTCATTAAAAAAATCATTTTGATTGTACTGTAAAGAGTGTCATGTTATTTCTTAGGCCTAAAGTGAATTTGAGGCTTTCTTGAGCAGATGTTAAAGAGTTTTCAGGCAGCTGCAGTTGCTTTGATGAAATAACCAGAGTATGTAATCTGCTTTCACACCTCCTCTACAAGTCTGAAAGTGTGAATAGGAACTTTGGGTATTTTGAGGCTTAAGACGTGTTAAACTTAACACTCCATTGCCGATCAGCCATTGCAGCCAGAGAGACGAGCTAAAATGTATCGTGCTGCAGATCATGTCTTCTGTAGACTGTGTTGCTGGCAAAGTATGTCATCAAAAATAGCGAATTAATGCAAAAATAGCTGTCTGCAACCATAAATAGACCCTAATTCAGAGCAGCGCCATGACAGCTAGCTAGCGAGGCTGGGAGGAATAAACTTGCCGTGTTTTCAATGGATCCGCAGTAAAAAGCTGTATTGAGCTCCTATATCGTTTATTTTCCCATTTTTTGTCTACTGAAATTTTTCCATTTTTTGTCTACTTTCTTGGAAATCTATTTGTTCAGTGTTTCGTCGGCAGAACAATCCATAAAATAACAGTTCAACCCATGAAGAGATGTGTCTAACCCTCACGCGCCTAACTTTCATTGGCGTCCGTAAAAAAAAAAATGGCGCTCGATCGCCAAACCACGTAGATTTCCCGTAACTTTTACTCGATGTTACGGCTTTTTATTTCGCCCCTGATTAACAGAAGATGTAGACTATATTAGGTTATTATTGAAAAGCATGAAATCTAGAGCTGAGCAGAAACATTCACTATAAATTTCCATGATCTTTTAAAATGTTCGTTTCTGTGACTTTTCCATGGGTTGGGGGCTTTGAACGTCTCCAAATTAAGTCGAAAATAGAGGCTATACGTTATAAACATTTTTCTAAAAACGGGTTATAGCTACCAAAGCAAAACTAGCCACCAAAGGGTTAACAGTGCTTATCATTTGCACGTAAACCAAACAAATTCGTGCTGGGGAACCTGCAGCACAGACACTCGCGAAGTCGCTTCACCTGAATATCAACTCTCGCGGTTTCTCAGACGTCGACAAAACAGAAGTGACTCTTTAGAGATTTACAGATCACAAATAGGCCTATTGCCTGCCACAAACCCACGTTGTTTTATTTAAAACGTGTGGAGAATAGCTATGAGAATCCGCGTGACTAAACCGCGACTGGAATAGCCATGCGGCTGTAAAACTGACAGAATAATTAGACGCTGCTAAACCAATGAATTAAAGAATAGCCTAACAGACTGAGTACTAGTCCAAATGAATGACCTATGAAGGTCAGTCTTAGTTTATATAAACCATTAACTGCAGTTTCCCACAACCCAAGATTTACGCACGTTTGATGTAAATACGTATTAACTCTTTTAAATCCACATAGGGTTCACAGACTGTTGACAGGTTGTATTAGCACTGCTTTCATCGGATCAGAGCCGGATTTTCGGCGTCTGAAGGTTGTTGTCTTGGTAGGAGGCCTGGAGGAGCCATTCACACCTTGTCCTCAAATTGGCGCAGGTGTGAAAGAGAGAGGAACTAGCGCGCCTTTCATGTGCGGTGGCACAAACCCCTGTCTGGGCGCACAGTGAGGAGAGTCTGATCACATGAAGGGAAGCTGTGCGTCGGATGTGCGCTGTATAATAATAAAAACCGTTTTAACGGTCGTCTGACTTTGAACATATGGCGCAGAATGAGGCCCCTCTGTTCCAACGGTCCGTTTGCGCAGGACTGGGCTGTACTGTACACTGAAAAGCAAAGACGTCTTATGGTCAGCTAAACAAATGACTGGAAATAGGCATTTTATACACACAAGTTGCTATGACGTGTTTCAAAGTGACACGTTATATCCTCCCGAGACCCAGACAAAAAGTTTATTTATTTATTTTTTAATTTAGGCTATTTTTTAAAATGTCATTATTGTTTGGAGCATAAGAAACTAATTAAGAAATTATTTATTCATATTTGCTAAGTCCACTGTAGTGGAGACCAGGTTGTTTTGTGGAAAATAAAATAAAATACATGTAGGCTATATGCAAAAACAATGTTTTTTTTTTCATAGTTTTTTTCCCAGCTTTTTTTCTTTCAGTTTTGTCCCATTCAATACAATGTATAAAGTGTATCTAATTTTCATATTAATGTGTTCTTAGTGGCAACATGTAATGAAAAGAGAAGTGTAATAATGGGAGTAATATTTGACAACATTTTCATAATAATAGCCTATCTAATATTTCATAGGAATATTGATATGTGATTTCTTTCCCTATTCACTGCTTGTGTCTCACAAAATGCCCGACAAACACGATTTAAGTCCTAGGGCTAAATTCGAACACTAAATTAATGTCATTTTTTAAAGACCAAGGAGAAGTTCTTGTCGTTTTCTCCTAAGACCCGGGGAAAAAGTTTTATTTGTATTTTTTAAATCTAGTATTTTTTCATGTCATTGCATTATTTAGAGCATAAGAAAGAAATTTGTGAAAAATTATGTTTTATTTGTTTGCTGTGTTCTCGTAAGTGGACTGAGGACTGAGTTGTTTAAAAAATAAAATGACATGAAATGACATGTATAGGCAAAAACAATGGGAATTTTTCTTTCAATCACCAATACATTTTTAGGTTTGCAATTTTTTTTAACTAAAATTTGTTTAAAAAGGATTCTCAACTATGTTATGAAAGATATAACGGAATGAATTGATATAGGCCTACGATTTTACTTTATGCAATATGTGGGTAAAATGGCCATACAGTTTGTTTGTTTTTTGTTGTTCAGTTTGTTCTTGGGGCAACATGTACTAAAAAAAGAAGTGTAATAACGGGAGTAATAATTGACAGCATTTTCATAATAATATCTAATATTTCATAGGAATATTGATATGATTTCTTTGCCTATTCACTTCTTTGTCTCCCAAAATGCCTGATAAACAGTGTCCTCTACAGTGGACATGTATGAAATCAATGCCCTGTATTGTAACAGAAAATCATATTTTGATTAGAAATAACATTTCCCTGAGATGTTGGTTTATGACAAACAATTTAACAATTAGTCCAATTTAAATAATTATAAAATATTGGCCTGGTTTCACAGACAGGGCTTAGATTAAGCCAGTATTGGGCTTTCAATGTAAGTAGCTTTTATAAACCGTGCCGTTGACAAAAAAAAAGAACATTAATGGTGTGCACCTTGAGACAAAACAATGGCAATGGCATATTTTAAGATATGCCAGTGCATGTTTCTTTCAGCTCAAAAATGCATTTTAATCCAGGATTAGTCTTAACCCATTGTGCCCAATAGTTTCATGTATATAGACATGTTAATAGTGTCCTATGTGAACCTGTTCTGCATTTATTTTCCCCAGGTTTTTTTTTTTCTTTTTATTGAAAATCGTTCCCCTTCTATGTCAAATTTGAATAGGAGGAGAACTTTTGGCGTCTAACTCAAAATAACTACTTTCAACAGATCAATCTTTATTACCAAGTCGAAGAACATTCGATGGAAACTCAAAAAAGCTGCATCTATCTTGTAATCTTTTGAACATGAAAACACAACAAACAACAAATGAAGTCTTAAAGTGGTGGAACATAGCGCAGAACAAAGTGCAGCCATTAAGTTGCCCCAACAGGGCATTGTGTATCAAAAAGTTAAATGAAAATAAATAAATAGAATGACGAAATTACATCTATATAACAACAACAACACAATAAAAATAGTCCCATAGTATTCAATGGCTGACTGTAGTAGGTGATTTCATATAATAATGTAAATGTAAACTCATTACTTGTCTGAATTTCAACATTATAATGGAAATATAAGCTATAATGAAAATAATTAAGGTCCTTGACCGATTAGAATGAAACGCAACCAAACTGGATGAAGGGGCTTCAATATTTTGGCCCTTACAAGACATAATATCATAAAAGGGAGAAAAAGACCATCTATAGCAATTATTCCCATGCTTTAACTCTTTATCTTTCCATTCTTCCTTTTGTGTGACTGACTGAAGCTTGAAAACTGGAAGGCCCATCCACCCCTGGACAGCAGACACAGGGGTGGGAGTCGTGGGACAGTAGAGCTGTTGAAAGATCGCTCTCTCCTCTCCTCCTTTTGACAGATTTTCTCCCTATCGAATAAAGATCTACAGTACAGATGTCAGTTAAAGGGTTAAGCTATGTTTTAGGTGGGCTATTGTGAAAGCAGAAAGCACTAAACAAGACCAAAAATCTTGATTTATTAACCTATTAACACATTATACCCCATTTCCCCATTATATAAGTAATTTGCCCACCGGCAACTACACTCACCTAAAGGATTATTAGGAACACTATACTAATACTGTGTTTGACCCCCTTTCGCCTTCAGAACTGCCTTAATTCTACGTGGCATTGATTCAACAAGGTGCTGAAAGCATTCTTTAGAAATGTTGGCCCATATTGATAGGATAGCATCTTGCAGTTGATGGAGATTTGTGGGATGCACATCCAGGGCACAAAGCTCCCGTTCCACCACATCCCAAAGATGCTCTATTGGGTTGAGATCTGGTGACTGTGGGGGCCATTTTAGTACAGTGAACTCATTGTCATGTTCAAGAAACCAATTTGAAATGATTGGAGCTTTGTGACATGGTGCATTATCCTGCTGGAAGTAGCCATCAGAGGATGGGTACATGCTGGTCATAAAGGGATGGACATGGTCAGAAACAATGCTCAGGTAGGCCGTGGCATTTAAACGATGCCCAATTGGCACTAAGGGGCCTAAAGTGTGCCAAGAAAACATCCCCCACACCATTACACCACCACCACCAGCCTGCACAGTGGTAACAAGGCATGATGGATCCATGTTCTCATTCTGTTTACACCAAATTCTACCATCTGAATGTCTCAACAGAATTCGAGACTCATCAGACAAGGCAACATTTTTCCAGTCTTCAACTGTCCAATTTTGGTGAGCTTGTGCAAATTGTAGCCCCTTTTTCCTATTTGTAGTGGAGATGAGTGGTACCCGGTGGGGTCTTCTGCTGTTGTAGCCCATCCGCCTCAAGGTTGTGCGTGTTGTGGCTTCACAAATGCTTTGCTGCATACCTCGGTTGTAACGAGTGGTTATTTCAGTCAAAGTTGCTCTTTTATCAGCTTGAATCAGTCGGCCCATTCTCCTCTGACCTCTAGCATCAACAAGGCATTTTCGCCCACAGGACTGCCGCATACCGGATGTTTTTCCCTTTTCACACCATTCTTTGTAAATCCTAGAAATGGTTGTGCGTGAAAATCCCAGTAACTGAGCAGAATGTGAAATTCTCAGACCGGCCCGTCATGGCACCAACAACCATGCCACGCTCAAAATTGCTTAAATCACCTTTCTTTCCCATTCTGACATTCAGTTTGGAGTTCAGGAGATTGTCTTGACCAGGACCACACCCCTAAATGCATTGAAGCAACTTCCTTGTTATTGGTTGATTAGATAATTGCATTAATGAGAAATTGAACAGGTGTTCCTAATAACCATTTAGGTGAGTGTATAGTTGACGCTTGGACTTTTGTCTAAGTATGCAAACAACTATAGATCACTTGTAAGATTTGTTTTGTTTGGATGATTATAAAGACCTTCATGGTTATGTAGATGTATATATGTGAATAAAAAATACTTATTAGTAACATGAAAATGACCTTTCTTTGGGAGGGTTTGCCTTCACCTGGCTTCCTGGAAGTAGGGGTAGGAAGTTGGCAGCCTCATGTTACAGGGAGGAAGTGAATACATCCCATGAGAAAGCGCCAGACTGGACACGCGCTGAGAATGACTGCCGCGCTTACCTCAGCTCTGTGCTCTCGTGATGACTGAAATCTGACTCCTGTTCCTGCTGCGTTTGTCTCGTGACTTTTGCTCGGCTCACTCACGCGTTATTGAAAAGACACATTCAGTTTTTAATTGTAGTGTTTATTCTCTAGCTGAACGAAATTATTGTACTATACAATAATTGATATATACTATAAAAATGAAACCGACGTTGGGGTGGAGCCGCGGTGGGCAGCTAAGCAAGTGCATTCTGGGAGTTGTTGTCTTTCATCCCCATGAGACAAAAATACATTTTCTGTCTTTTCACAGCCTAGAAGAATAATTTCACATTTCTACTACATAAATGACCCAGTTTAAATACAAAGCTTATTGCTAAATCACTGAAGTAACCCTTTAACAGGACATCCAGACTTAAAAAGTCTATTCCTGGATATCAGGAGGATCTAAAGAATATATATTTGACCAGAGAAAAAAAATCTCACCATTCATTTAATTCCACGTAAGACTTTGACTTATGTGGAATCTCTGAAAAATGTGGTCCGATTTATCCTGTACACTGTATTTTAAATCTTGATAATCTTGAACATGAACAAAGACGCAGCCACTCGTAATTCATTTCTAAAAAATAGACTTTATTTCAAATTATTAAACAACAAAAAGGGACAACATAAAAGAACACCACAAGTATGAAAGTGACCGAATGCAAGGACATTTATTTACAAAGTGGGCTAAATGTTGTGAAATAGATCCCTCAATAATAAAAGCTTGCCAAGTTGACCTCCACGTGGACTTTTGAATTTGATATTTAAACCTCATTCTGCCCATTTGTCCCGTGTTTTTGAGCTGTAATTAGAGATTTAGTGGTTGTACAGCAGGATTAGGTGGAGACAGTCAGAGAGATCAGAGTTAGACCTCAGTCTCAACTTGTGTTTGAGCTTATAAAAGTGTAGAAATGTAACACAGAGGTTCTATATAGCAACAGACCATCAGACAGACAAGAAGTCTGAACAAAACAATAGCACCTAAACTCTTTAGTCGGAAACTTCTCACAGAATGCTACTAATTCATTGCACTTGAGCTCTTACATTCACTGTCTGATCAAATAAGTGCTAAAGTTGAGTTATTGTGGTTCGTGCCAAACATGTGGAGCACCTTTCGACTGCGCTAGTTCAATAAATAATATTTCAGCTCATAAACTTTAAGTCCTCAGTGTAGAATTGTGAATTTGAAAGGATATCAGAAATATATCCCACAACACAACCATCAAACACCAGAAGAACTGTGTCAAGTGCTTATACGTCTATTCAGAAAAAACTAACTATGTTTATAGAAAAAGAAGAAAATAAGTTAGTCTGTATATATACACAGGGGAAAAATACTGAAAAGGAATCACGATTCCTTTGAGTCCAACAGTAATGGTCACTGAACAGCACAGACTCTGGCTTTAAAGACAGTTTAGACTGTCTGGAAATAATCGGTTTACTTTGATATGCTCTCACTCACTCTCTCACTCATGTATTTACACATCTGTACACACTCACACAAACCAGTCTTCTAGCGAGTCTTCTTGGCGGTCCGTGGCTGCGGCAGAAGCATTTTCTCAATGCTGAAACGTCCGCATTTTCCGATCAGACGAGGTCTGTAGTCATACAGGTAGAAAAAGTTCTGAGAAATATGGTTTAGGTGACAGGACCCGGACAGCCATGTGCTTCTGAGTGTGCAGGGTCTTCACTGCTATTGGCCGAGGGCGCCGTGACATCACTGCTTTCTGATTCCCCCATGTGCAGATCTGGCCGATCTTCCTCTGGGAGGGTTTCACTGACTTCTTCACAGCTGACACACGCCTGCAAGTAAACACTTTTATTAGTCTACATGGATTTTGCAAGCCATTTTACTTCCTTAATGTGATATAGACTCTATTCTTCAATTAAACAAGGTAGCACTTGATTTTATCCATCTGGAATGAACTAGATGTGGTATAAGTTATTCAAGTTACAAAGACAAACGGTACCAGTCAAAAGTTTGGAAACATTAAGCTTTTTTAATGTTTCTGAAAGAAGTCTCTTCTGCTCACTAAGGCTGCATTTATTTGACCCAAAATACACCGAACACTAGCTTCGAAATCTATAAATTTGCAGCCAGGGTCGTCTAGCAACTCTCCGTTGGCTTGTGAGCTGGAAAAACCAAACTCTGGTCAGGCCAATCACATCGTGTATAGAGTCAGTGGGCGGGCTTAACATAATGACGGCAGAGTTGCCGTGGTTCCGCGTGCTACTTGTAAACAAAGAAGCTGGGGAACAGCGGTCTTTCGAATCGGCTTTGGCCGCGACTCTGGAAGACTTGGAGTTAAGCTTTTCTTTGAGAAAAGAACAAAAAACGGCACTGAAGTCATTCTTAAGAAAGGAAGATGTGTTCAGAGATTTTTGCCGACCGGATATGGCAGAAGTTTAATCTATCAACTAGCTCTGCTTCACTTTCTTCATTGCTCTGGTTGGTTGTAGCGCTATCCTATTGCATGCAGAGGGAATTTGAAAGACAACTGTTTATCTCGCCCCTCGGATTGAGCCCTGCCAATGGTGAGTTCCCAGACCCAACATCTTGATGTGGGTCCGACTTGTCAGGCTAAGTGAATACGGTGATATTGTGAAATATTATTGCAATTTAAAATAACTGTTTTATGATTTAATGTTTAGTGTTTTAAAATGTAATATATTTTTATGATGGTTAAGCTGAATTTTCAGCATCATTACTCCAGTCTTCAGTGTCACATGATCCTTCAGAAATCATTGTAATATGCTGATTTGATTTACATTCCTCATTATTATCAATGTTGAAAACAGCGGTGCTGCTTAACATTTTTCTTTTTCTTTGTGGAAACCATGATACCCCAAAACTTTGACTGGTAGTGTGTGTGTGTAGCCTGGATGCCAGCCGAACTTAGCCCAGTTCGTTTACACTCATCTTTATCTTCTAACGTTAGGCTACTTATTCCAGCGTGCGTGCAGGTACAGGGTTGCCAAGTTTTTACAACAAAACCCGCCCAATTGCTAACATTCCTCAAAACTAGCCAAAAACAAGCCCAATAGCTTTCCAGGGGGGTTTTCCGGGGAAAAAAGGCTTTTGGGGGGTAAAATATGTGTTATTTTGGAAGGACTGCCTGCTAAAATTCGCATTCCTGGGTCTGTATATCACATAATTGGGGTCGCTTCAACCCGTGGACTTGGCAACACAGTGCAGTTGAGTTCTGTTGACATTTGACTACTAACGTTATGCGTCGCTCCGTTGCTCTAATTGGTTGTAGGTCTATCCAATTGAGGTCTTTCCTGGTTCGGTTGAAACACGCCCCATAATCACAGCCCAACGGAGCAGTATCAGACTCATATTCTGACTAGAATTGAGTATGACGACGTCAGGCTAGTGTGTGTGTGTATGTAAAATATATATATATATATATTACATACATATATATGCATACATACATACATATACACACACACTACCAGTCAAAAGCTTGGAATCATTAAGATTTTTTAAGTCTCTTCTGCTCACCAAGGCTGCATTTATTTGATCCAAAATACAGCAAAAACAGTAATATTCTGAAATATTTTTACAATTTAAAATAACTGTTTTCTATTCAAATATATTTTAATATGCATTTAATTTCTGTGATTCAAAGCTGAATTTTCAGCATCATTACTCTGGTCATCAGTGTCACATGATCCTTCAGAAATCATTCTAATATGCTGATTTGCTGCTCAAGAAACATTTATTATAATTATCAATGTTGAAAACAGTTGTGTACAATTTTTTTCAGGATTATTTAATGAATCGAAAGTTCAAAAGAACAGCATTTACCTGAAATATAAAGCTTTTGCAACATTATAAATGTCTATACTGTCACTTGGTCAATTAATGCATCCTTGCTGAATAAATGTATTAATTTCTTTAAGTTCTTTCCCCATTAAAAAAATACAAATTCTTACCAAAACCAAAACTTTTGAAATGTAGTACAATGTAACAAAAGCTGAAATAGATAAATACTGTTCTTTTGAAGTTTCTTTTCACCAAAGAATCCTAAAAAAAAAAAACCTTCAACATTGATAATAATAAGAAATGTCTCTTGAGCAGCAAATCATCGTATTAGAATGATTTCTGAAGGATCATGTGACACTGAAGGCAGGAGTAGTGATGCTGAAAATTCAGCTTTGCATCACAGGAATAAATGACATTTTAAAATATATTCAAATAGAAAACAGTTATTACACATTTTAATAATATTTCACAATATTACAGCTTTTTTTGTATTTTTAATAACATAAATGCAGCCTTGCTGAGCAGAAGAGACTTATTTAAAAACATAAAAAAACGTATATATATATATATATATATATATATATATATATATATATATATATATATATATATATGGTTTTCAACATCCATAAAAATAAAAACCATTATTAATAACTGAGTGCTGAAAATCCAGTTGACATCACCGAAATAAATTACATTTTAAATAATATTAAAACAGAAAACAGCTATTTTAAAGTGTAATAATATTTCACAATTTTACTGTATACATTTTTACTGTATTTTTGATCAAATAATTACAGCCTTGGTGAGCCGAAGAGACTTCTTTTAAAAACATTTAAAAATCGTAATGTTTCCAAACATGACCGATACTGTATCTAAAAATAATTTTGAACTTTTTTTTTGTTAAACTGTATTTCACATTACATTTGACCACTTTAATATTTTCTTTTTTTAAATGCCTTATACTGCCTTATTAAATGCCTTATTGATTAGCCCCCCACCAAAAAAAATTAAATAATAATAATAACCACTACCATTCAAAAGTTTGGCGTCAATAAGTAATTA
The DNA here is from genome assembly GCF_949357685.1 of Gobio gobio. Taxonomy (NCBI): domain Eukaryota; kingdom Metazoa; phylum Chordata; class Actinopteri; order Cypriniformes; family Gobionidae; genus Gobio; species Gobio gobio. The sequence continues at coordinate 51,638,028 of NC_137102.1, forward strand.
ATACTTTTATTCAGCAAGGATGCATTCAATTGATCAAATGTGACACTAAAGCTACAATTTCTAAATTCTAATTCTAATTTCATATCTATTTCAAAGAAATATCAGTTTCCACAAAAAGCAGCACAGCTGTTTTCATCATTATTAATACAAAATAAATGTTTCTTGAGCAGCAAATCAGCATATAGGAAAAGAAGCATGTGACACTGACGACACTGAAAATTCAGCTGTCATCACAGGAATAAATTATATTTTTAAAAATGTGTTACAATAGAAAACCATTATTATATATATTGTACTACTATTTTACTGTATTTTTGATCAAATAAATGCAGTCTTGGTGAGCATAGAAGATTTTCAAAAACATAAAATAAAATCTTACTGACCCCAAACTTTTGAATGTATATCCTCCATGCAACAAAATATGCATTAAAAACGTACATGAGTAGATATTAGATAAAATATCAATGTATACAGACCTTGACGTCGATGGCTTTGGGCAGTCCGCCTCTTCTCATCCAGGGATGCACTTCCGCCAGCTCTCTCTTCTGGTCTTCAGTAAATCGCGGCTGACTTTTCTGCATCTGCCGCAACTTCTCCCTGTCCTCTCTCAGAACCTTCTGGATGTCACTGCAAAAGGGAAGAATTTGTTTGTGATTTAATGCCATTGTTATTTTCAAGGCAAAAAACAATACAAGATTAAAACCTATCCACCTTTGTCCTAACGGGGCAACTGCATTTTAGATTATGGGAGGCACTTCCAGTTTTGGGATGTTCCACTCAAAAATACTGAACATTTCAAATCATAAGGCTGCGCTACAAATAATCCGTCAGTTTGACTGCGTGTTCTATTTTCAGACGTCAGGAGAATAACATAACGCTTGGTATTTTAATGTGACAAGAATATCTCTGGCAAGAGCTCTTTCAGACACTGCGTTTCCTCCTGATTATATTATTCCACTGTAACAGTATGAAACATTACAACGTATACTGCCCATTTGTGGTCTGCTCTCCCGATTTAATTGACCAAATATACCATGAATAATAATTTATCCCCAAATCCTCACGTCTCTTTCCAGGTTTGTTTTCACACGGATGCTTTAAAATGGTATTTAACGTTTAATCCCTATTAGCAGTGTTTACTGGAAAGTTTCTAAAGCAGGTAAACACAATATTTATTGTCTATCAAAATGACAAAAAATCACTTTGAAATATGATTGCTTAATATTCCAGTTATACAGACATATACTGTATTATATATATTCATGGTCTTTTGTAGTAATTTCTTAATGCTTTTACTCTTTTAGACTTCCTTTTAATGTTTGATGGTTGAAGGGTGAGTAGAATAAAGTCATCTTATAGTCATCCCCGTTTTTGAAAATGCTAATTATGGCGTTCATAGAGTGAACCTTTCACTGATTGTTTACAGTATAACAGAAGTTACTCCCATAATTCTATAACTCAATACATTCCCATGTAGGAAAAAAGGTGGATACAAGCTTGAAAATTGTGGTCTGACTTTGTAAAAGTGAAAGCTGAATAAAACCATTTCAAAAGGGAAGTAAAAAATACAAACACACACACTCAAACAATGGCCAAGTGCACACAAAGAACATTTATGTAGCGCCCTCTAATGGGCATTTCTATAAAAAAAGACTTCACTTCACTTCCCTAATATGATGTAGTTTGGAACAAAAATTTTTGGTCAGCTGAGTGACATTTCACCAGGTTAGACACAATATGGACTCTGGATATCAACTGACAAGACTTGAGCTCTAAAGGCCCCGATATACTTGAAGCGAAAACGAAAAACAAACTGATGTGACGTCATTTTAAACTAAATCAGGCCACAACAAAGTTCGTTTGGAGTTTGTTTCAGGAGTTCAAAACAGCCTGTCAAAGCAAACTTTTCCTTTGAACTACCATTGGTCCGTGGCGATAATAAGTGGGTGTGGCACTGAGGCTCCGCCTTCTTTGGAAATCTTTTCTGGTTAATTTCTTCTGTCAAGGTCAGACGGCAGTTAAAACATAACCACACTGGAGAGCTGCTTTATAGTAGAAACTGAAGTTGTAATTCTAATTATAAATCACTGACACGGTTTGTCATGTTTAATACTAAGGGCCCTATTTTAACGATCTAAGCACATGGTCTAAAGCGCACCGGTGAAAGTGCACTTAGTGAGTAATGGGTATGTTTTGGGTGTAACGTGCAATAAACCGATTTAGAGTCTCATCTCCCATTCCCTTTAAAAGCCAGTTGCGCTCGCGCCATGGCTGATTCGCTATTTACATGTTGGAATTTGCAAAGCAGAAAAACTGAAGGCTTCTCTAGCGAGGAAACGGATCTGCTCGTCCAATGACGCCTGCTTGCTCGGCATTATGCAAACAGGTCATTGACTTTAGACCAGGTTTCAGATCGTCAATGGCGCAGTCGTTTTCAGTCGCCTCAAAATAGCAATGCGCCAACAATGCACCTGAACACACCTCGTTTTCAGACCAGCACTCCCATGGGCAAACAGATGGGCGCAAACGCATTTGCCATTTAAACAACATGGCGCAGGACGTGAAAATAATAACTGTGTCGGGCTGAAACTAGCAAAAAACTAGCTTGCTTTAAAGCATTCTATTGTATAAAGTGCTATATAAATACACGTGACTTGACTGGAGTGCCGAATTGCAGAGCTTGTGCAAACACATCCGCATTGCTACGATCACATGCTTTCTTAACTGCTGTTTTCTCATCGCTGACATTTTTGCTGTGTATATTTTGTTATTGAGAGGAAAGCGTGCAGCAGATATTTAAATATTCATCTAAACATTGCTCACAGCTGATGTTCGCTAACAGTATACGCTGAAAAGGTATTTCGAACTTCTTTTTAACGCTAAGCGCAGAATGATAAAGAACTTCGCTGTGAGTATATCGGTGCCTTAAAGGTCTAAAGATGAAGGGCAGGAAGGGGGGGACGGGTTAACTGGTAAGCCGGCATAACTGGTAGTAGTGGTGATGGGAGGGGGTGGGGGGGTCTATTTCTCTTTTCTCCACCCACTCACCGAGATGGTAACTGGTATGACATCATAACATCTTCCTCTACGTTAGCCATGAGCAGCCACGGTGGGTCCTGAAGTACATACTTGTTCAGGTTTGCACTCCCATCCAGCACCACAGAGTGCGAACCAGAGCCTTGCCCCTTGGCCTTATGGGATTTCTGGGAGGAATCCACACTGCCGAAGTAGTTACTGCTGTTGTTGCTTGTGTTGCTGCTTCCTGAGGAAGAAAACAAAACAGCAGAAAGGGGTGGTGAGAGACATTCTGAAAAGCACCATTTTATAATGGAAAGTGTGTATTGGAGAAACCAAACATAATCCAAAAATAATTTAAAGGAAGTGGGAAAATGTTGATTGTTGTGGGCTTAGAATATGAGATTCTTCCTCTTTTAGGAGTGCTTTCACATGCTTGTTTATAAGGTGGTCAAAAATGGTTAATTTAATCGTTTTAATTTACTTAAAATTATGCTCATAAAGGCTGCATTTATTTGATCAAAATAGAGTAAAACAGTACATTTGTGAAACATTATTAAAATTTAAATAAATTGTTTTCTATTTAAATATAGTTTAAAATGCAATTTTATTCCTGTGATGGCAAAGCTGAATTTTCAGCATCAGGCGTGACATGATCCTTCAGAAATCATTCTAATATGCTGATTTGGTGCTATACATTTCTTCTTATTAACAATGTTGAAAACAGTTGTGCTGCTTCACATTTTGTGGAAACAGACTTTTTTTTCAGGATTTGTAATATAACTTTTTGGTAGCATTATAAATATCTTTACTGTCACTTTAGATCAATTTAATTATAGAAGGATTTTCTTTTCCAAAGAATCGAACTGGCCCCAAACTTTTGAATAGCAGTGTATATCAGTGTTTAATGTTTTAAGGGGTGTATTCAATAGCATATTAGTTTTGGCTGCAGCATCAAAATTACCATCACAAATCATTACATTTCTCTGATATGGCATAGTGGCAACCCTGCACTACAATCTGCACACTGCAAAGGACACTGCAGATCAGCAATTAACAGGACACAAGTGTCATATCAGATCGACCACTGTAAACTCCGATTCTCACCAGTTCTGCTGGCAGATCCGCCACTGGCAGACGTTCCACAGCCGTTAGAACCAGAGCGCATGGAGCCTGAGGTGGCGGAGCCGGTGCCGGAGCGTGAGTCCTCTGGGAGAATGTCCAGCATGTCACTAGATGATGAGAACTCATCGCTATGTTGGCTGTCGACAGGTGACCCTTCATCCTAGAAAAACAACAAAAACAGAGTATAATGTTAACATTAGCAGATTTCTACACAACGTTATGTAAAGCATCTAGTTTGCTAAATACTGTACATATGTAAGCACCATGGCAACTCCTCACTATTCACACATTCAAAACTATAACTGCACAGTTGTCTAATTGCTCATTTATATCCAGAAATGATATACTTATGATATATCTAAAATTCCAAGAATGACCTCTGGCCTCAACGTGAAGAAAACAAACTTTTATTCCTGCATCATTACAGGAAAGTGGAGATTGTAAATTTAAATGTATTATGAATTAATTATTTTATAAATGTATTTCTTTTTTAATAAAGAGGCACTTAGGCCTTGCTTAATTAAAAAAAAAAATACTGCCACCTGTTGGTCAATCCAAAGTCTTGCATGTGAGATTTTCTGGGGGATTTGTTGTTGTTTTGTGTATGTCGTTTGAGAAGAAACGAATTTGGAAAGAGCACCATGGTATTATCATGTAACCGTGTGCAAAACGGCACTGTAATATGACGATACTTGTAAGTCAAAGAAAGTGAGAAAAAGAGTCCCAACCTGTGGCACTTCCTTCTCAGGTTTGGTTGGCCCGGTTGCACTCTCTGCTTTCTCCACACTACTGCTGCAGTTCCCATGTGGTACAACAGAGGGCGCTGAGCTCTCCTGCCTCTCAGCAGCGCGTTGGGTCTCCTCTAACTGCAGCAGGTTGAGCTGCAAAGGCGAGCTGCAGCGCGACTGGAACAAAGGCGGGGAGGGAGGGCCGCTTCCCCCTATAGACTGTGGAGTGTGGCTTCGCAGCAGCTCCTCCCTCAGTTCAGGCACGGGTGCTTTTGGGGGTTCCTCAGGGCTAACGAACTGGAATGGCTGTGGCTGAAATGGAGCCTGTGGGGTAAAGGGGTTCTGGGAGGTGAACTGAGTCTGTATGGTAAAGGTCGACTGCGGAGGGAATGGTGCCTGTGTGGTGAAACTAGGCTGAGGTTGAAAGGAAGGAGGCTGCGGAGGGCTGCCCATCTGTGGGAACATGTAATTGGGCAGTACAAGTGCCACCATGGGCGTGACCAGAGGAGCCGAGTACGGCGTTTGGATGGGCTGCATCGGGATGCGTGGATCCTGGCTGCACTGACTCCCCCTGAAGCCTGACATCTGAGGCTCCACCCTGGGCTGCATGCCACCGGCTCCCGGGTACATCTGCAGTGGGTACGCGGGCATCACAGCTGGATAGGCGATGGGGAAGGTGGATTGGGATGTGTCAGAGGGAGACCAGGAGGTCTGGTTGAGGCCCTGTAACTGAGGCCTGTGAGGCGCCCTATGACCTGAAGGAGTACTGTCGGAGGACTCATTCGGCTTGATCCGCTTGGACTTGGTCTTCTTGTTGCGACCCCGGCGGGTTCCGGTGGTGTCTGGTGCACCGCCTCCACCGTGCTTACATGAGCGAAGAGCAGGAACAGCTGGAGAGAAAGATGGGAATCTGTTACCGACTTAAAAAAAGATTTTGGTTGTTAATAAAAGTAGCTAAGGTAAAATGTTTTCTTCATGTGGATGTTACGGACTGCATGTAGTAAGGAACACAATGGATACAAGATTTGGGGAAATATCTAAATGCAATTTTTCTGATAAAAATTGCAATTACATTTAAAAAAAAAAACTATTTCAGGTTTGCAGGGCTGCACAATTTGGGTGAAAGTTAAATATAACTATATAACTAATATAGACTATGTCAATATAACTATAAAATAATAATAATAATATACTTACTATACTAGTAATACCAGTAAATTATACATAATTACATAACTAACCAAACTCTAATCCTGGCCTATACCTCCATATTGAGTACATGTTAATATTACTCAGTACTTAAATGTATAATTACAAATAATTACATTGTAAAGTGTAAAGGACACCTTAAAATAACCATATTAATAATAATAATAACTAAATAAAAATATTAAACAAAATAAGAAGTATTATAATTGTAAATCACAAGCTGTTCGCATGTAAAGAACTCTGAAATATATTTATGGAATTAAATCGCAGGCCTTTGTGATTTTATAATTCAAGTGCAAGAAGACGTGAAAGAGTAATTAGTATTTGCGTGCTGTCAGACAGCTTTCTGGGCACACTCTTTGGATGTGCGAGTTATTTTCGCATCCTCTTTCGCTTGAATGTTTAAATTGGCAAGGCTTAAAATTTCATGACAACGCAGCACTGGCCCTATTGGAACAGTGACAGTTCTGTCTACTCTTGGCAATCGGGCAGTCCATATTGTTAAGCCCCGCATTTAGATCCATCACGTCAATTCTCTTTACATTGGCATTTGTAAACCTCTCTCTTTCTCTTATATTGAGAAAGCTACAGAGGGCACTACAGACTGTGCGTAAAGCTTAGCAGGCAATGAAATTATATCTGCGCTAAACTTATTTTTTGCCTCTAACTCAATCCCAGGCGACTGAAATCGTACAATTTACAAGACATTGGCTAATGCCATGAAATTTGGTCACATATGTGAGTGATTTACTCACATTGTAGAGGGTTGTGATGTTATACACTATATTAATTACACAAGCAAATGGAAAATTTAGTGAACACAAGAACCTTCCTTACCCTCAGATGCAACTTGTCCTTTCTGTCTCTCCAGATAGAGGGAGCAGTCGGCTTTAAAAGCATGCACGCCTCGCAGCTCTCTGAAACGGCTGAGGAACGTCTGCTCTTCCTTCTGGGTGTGTGCCGCCAGAACCTGCTTGGTCAGGCCCAGTTTCTTGTAAAACTCTCGCTCTGGGTTGTGCGGTGAGAGTGCGGCCGGAGGGATAGAGAGACCCAGACCTTCAGTGCCTTCAGCGCTGGGGACGTCTTCAATGATCTCTACAAAGAACAAAAAAAAAAAAAGACGTTTAACTCAACAATGAGTGCAGTGTTCTCTCACAAGTGACACGACCAGCACTTGTTTACGTGCTGCATTAAAGACTTCTCAAGTGTATCTCATGCATGGTGGGATGGGAACCAGGGGAAAATGCAAGTAGGATCCACCAATTTTTGGAGTCCTGCACGGCTGATTTGCTCCTTATTTTACTCATCAGCTCAATCAAAAGTCTTTCCAATCAATTTTTTTCCCCCATGTTGTAAGATTTTACTAACTTTGCAAGTGAAGTTTGGAAGAGAATTCTTGGTTTGGAGAGATGTGTCTTGTTGAAGATACGACTAAAACAAAAAAGGTGTTTTACCAAGGAACATAGAAAACACATACAGCTCTAATACAGATAAGCGTATCCAAAATCTAGTGAGCTGCATCATAATATATGCAATTTTCTACGTAGGCAGCAGACATCAAGGCAGCTCACTAGATTTTGGAATAGAAACATTATTTTTAAGAATAGATAGACAAGGAAGACAGGGCAGACAGAGAGACACAGACAGGCTAGACAGACAGAGACAGACAGACAGTCAGGCCAGACATACAGCAACAACAAAAAAAATCAATTTACCTTTCTTGTCTCCCACGTGTACAATTGTGCTGCTGTAGCTGCACTGGCTGGTAATGGACACGACACTTTCAGGTTTACTGGGCAGTGGGAGTGGGGTCAGAGACGGAGTCACCACACCGGAGCCTGGAGGCTTCTTAGATACATCTAATGACGAAAGACCTGGTTGGTCCTTTAGTTGGCCTGTCGCTGAATACAGAGAAAATGCAGAATAAACAGAAGGTTAGCGGCCACTCAACAACCCTCACACAGAATTGTTGTATATAAAGGATTAACACCAAAAAAGGCCTAATAATGCATTGTATATTCATTTTATATGTGTTATTATTGTTTAATTGTTTAATTATTGTTTATTGCAAACTTCAACATTTTGTTTAGTGTGATGGTCAGAACATGCCAAAATTGCAAAATATGCTGATTTAAATATGTCAGCAGAATAATGATATCAGTTTTGTTGAAATTGTTCGATACATTAAAATGCCATTGTTTTCCAGCAAAATCGAGTTTATGAATTTATAACTGTCAAGGCATAACATAGCAGTATTATTGCAAAATTAAAAAGCAAATACATTTTTTAAGGACAATCTCCAATTAAAGAATAAATAAAATACAGTAAATTAATATTTAAATATATATATATTTTTTATATATACATTTTTGGTTTAACTACTTTAAAATCTCAAAGATCATGGTAGGTCTGTTTTAAACGTTTTATGTTATTGTTAAAAATGATCTCTGGAGAAAATATTTTTACTTTGTGAACCTGCTCAGTTCATCTTCTTCGCGCAAACTGGACTTTTCCATTACCTTCAGACACTTGCATGGAGCTCTCGACACCTCTCTGCTTGTCCTCGTCTGAGTTTGAGGATGTTGTGTTTGAGGAGGATTGGCACTTTCTCTTCACTGTTATGGGCACGTTGCAGCTCTCCAAATATCTGGCGGAGAAAGAAAGACATAATCGATGGAAACAAGGTTTTAAGAATGACTAACCAAGATGAATGTAAAACAAAATCTGCTCCGTTTTGCCTTTATAACATTTTTTGTACTATTAAGCCCCTAAAATAATTTGTTTATTGTGGTTTACGTGTACAACACACGTGCAGTAATCCTATAACTTTTACTCTAATCTCTTTGAAACCCCTCATTGAAAATAAAGGTCTTCGATTACCCTACAGTAGGCAGAAGCCCTATTTACACCAAGATGGACAAATCGCCAATGAAAATCTCAGGTGTATATTTGTAGTAAATATTTGACTTTGATATACTATATAAAACACAACATAGCCGAATGCATTAGAACTGAGCATGTTTTTTTTAATGCTGACGTGAAAGTGTTAATGAGATTCCACATCCTGCTAAACCTAATGTTCTCTGCCATCTAAAGAAAACAAGTTCTCATTCTTCCTCACAGCGTGCTTAATTCAGTTGCTCATAGTCTCTTTGCATCACAAGATCAATACGTTGATTCAATTTGTCGAGACCATGCCCCATCAGTTCTCACAGTGTCGTGACTTAACGTCTTTGTACCTGATTACGCTGTCCAGGCAACTAATCTGCTGATAGGAGTAGACGGTCTGGTCTTTGAAGGCCAGCTCCTCTTGCACAGCGGCACGCTGCTCCTCAGGAGACTCTCTACAGGTGGCGAGACACGCTGAGTCTTTGGGTCGAACAACTGGACTTTTCTGTTGAAACTCTGCGGGAAAGAATGTAGGGTTTAAAACATTGCTCTATGGCCTAGAGTAATTATGAACGATTGCAATTTAATTCAACAAATGTTATATTATATTAAAGAGAATAAATGAAATAATATAAGAAAGATACGCTTGAATTCAAAATTTGTGGGCAGAAAGATTTTAAAATCATTAAAATGCTGTATGTGACAACATGTTGAAGGCTTTTCACTCATTTTTGGGTCAACTGAAGATTGGATTTTTTTTAAGGGGAAAAAGTATGGAAGGTTTTACCATACAGTACGCAGTTTTAATGTGATTTGATGCATTTTTGTTCCACAGTTCAAATCACAATTGCAATGCTTGTTGATATAAACTCACTATAATTCTTTGATATCATATCGTGGAACCATAGTCTTCAGACACATTTCGGTTGCAAAAAGATACACAGACGGAGGTGGATATTGGTACATACTTGTAGGGCTCTTCTTCAACTGCTGCTCTTGGTTTTTCTGCATGTGAACTCCTTTGCAGATCTCCTGAAAGCTCCTCTGAGAAAACACATGCATACAAACATAAATAAATCCACCAGAGCCCCTTTTGATTCTCATTGCATAAATAAAAAACAAAAACTTTTGCTAAATACCGTTGGGTGACTGTGAAAGCATTTGGTTAGGAACCACTTATTTAGAATTCATCATGTGACTCACCGGCTTGGCTTTCCTGCCGTCCTCTTCCTCTTGTCGCTGACGCTTTCCGTTACCATTGCTTTCACTAGATGATGCCACACTCATCAGATGATCGTTACTGCCCAGACTCCCATAGCCACTAGAGCTGTTGTTGTGCACCGGCTACAACACACAAAACAAGATTCAACCGGTGACTTTCATTTCTCTCATTTTAAAGGGAATACACAACACAAGGAGATTTTAAAACACTCGGCATCATAAACTTGTTAACTTTCTAGATAGTTACAAAGAAAAACTGGGCATCATACACAAAATTACACACACTACCAGATTTTCAAGTAGTTCCGGACACAACAAACTCATGTCCAAACATGCATATCTTATAAAACTCTTTATTTCCCAGTCTGTTAAACCGTCTATTCTAGTCCTTTTTTACGTGGAAGGATGTTAAACCAATTGAACCCATTCAATTGGATTGAGACCATTTTGTCAATTGAATCCATTAATCTGCCTGTGAATGAGTTTCCGCACCTGCACCAGGAGTCTGTGAATTTGCTCAGTGATTTCCTGGATGTCTGAGTCTATGGATTTGCCCTCAGCTGTGGCCGGAGCTGCAAACACATCTTCATTCACTGGACCCCTGTAAGTATGGGGAAAAAAATACAGTTACACTACTGTTCAAAAGTTTGGGGTCGGTAAGATTTTTTCATGTTTTTGAGAGAAGTCTCTTCTGCTCACCAAGGTTGCATTTGTTTTCTATTTAGATATATTTTAAAATACAATTTATTCCTGTCATAAAGCTTCAATATCAGTGTCAAATCATTCTTATATGCCGATTTGCTGCTCAAGAAACATTTCTTCTTATTATCAATGTTAAACACAGTTGTACTGCTTATACTTTGCTGAATAGAAAAAAAAGAACTGTATTTATTTGAAATTGAAATATTTTGTAACATTATAAATGTCTTTACTGGAACTTTTAATAAATTTAATGCATTCTTATTGAATAAAAGTACTAATTTCTTCCCCTGAAAAAATCTTACAAATACATCTGCAATTCTGAAGAAAGTGATACAATATTCTGGCACCTTAAATTTCAGCATTACATTTTATAAAATATTAAGCTTATCTTGGGACATTCAGACACATTCCCCTATTCACCCTGTGCACTCACATGCGAACTTTGTGTCTGCCGATGACAAAGGACATTTTGCGGCTCCAGGGATTGACAAAGCTAGACCAGCTGGTGTCTGTGGTGATGTACTCTCCATTACGAGCACAGAAGCGGATCGAGTGATCAAACGGCTGGCCAACATACTGCAGGACTGATGAGATAAAAAAAAAGAAGATTTTATTCGCAAATAAGATATTTAAAGGTACACAATGTAACTTATTTGTTCAAAATGTATATAACGAGGAATCCATCTTCCAAACTGTGTTCTGTCTTATCCTGAATCACTACGGTACGCCTATAATAAGTGTTTGTATTCAGACTTTAGGGACAAAACCACTGCGGAGTAGCTCAGTACCTCCGTGACTCGCCATATACATAAACAGAGAGAAGTAGCTCCGGCTACAACGTTCTTCCACAAGAAGCATGCCGTTTTTTTTTTTTTTATCAACTGCCAAAAGTTACATAGTGTACCTTTAAAACCCATTTTACTAATAAACAAATGGATCTGCCCCAATTTGTTCCAAAGAATTGGATTAAGATGCATTAGGAGGAAGTACCTTCCAATAAACATATCATCACCTTCAGTGGACTGAATGGGGCCATATTTGGTTTCATGACTTTAAAAGCTGTCTCTGCCTTTTCGTGTTGTATATAAAAAAGAAGAAATTCACGCTTTGCAGTCAAAAATAGCAGCCAAAAAAAGCACTCACTCTTCCTGTGGATGCCAAGCATGGCTTGTCGATCATTGGGATGCAGGTGCAGAAGGACAGGTGTGCCAATCAAATCCTGTGGAAGATATCCTAGTAATGGAACAGCCCTACAGGAAAAAACACACACCACATAATCAATTCCGAGTAGTCTGCACAACAACAGTTATTGCCTTTAATATGCATGATTATGAGAAACGGAAAAAAGCAGGTGCGCAGGTACAGCTGTTGCATGAAACACCCAGCGCTTAAAATTTCCAGCTAATCTTCATCTAGTTCGTCAACAGCGCATTAACACACGTACCTCTCATCTACATCCTGAAACACACAGCTGGGTGTGTGTGTTGTGGTGAAGATTCGTTTGTCCGTGGGGATCCTGGGAGCTGAGGAATGAACAAAGTTTTAGCCTATTTTTATATATATATATATATATATATATACATACATACACACACACACATGCGGAGGAAGCTACTTTAAAACTGAGACTTGCCAATTTAAAAGCTAATCAGATTTGTTTTGGAAAGCAGTTAAATATACAATAAGTAAACAAAATGTAGCTGACATTGAATCTATTCGGCTGTATCTTTGTATCTATTTGATTATACACTGTCATTCAAAACGTTGGGGTCAGACATATTTTTCTTGTTTTGTTTATGAAAGAAATGAATACTTTTATTCAACAAAATGCAGAATGCAATTGATCAAAAGTGGCAGTAAAGTTATTTAGAACGTTAAAAAAGATTTCAATTTGAAATAAAAGCTGTTTTTTTTAAACATTCTATTTATCATACAGTAGAATCCTGAAAAATATGAATCATTGTTTCGACAAAAATATATCAGGCAGCACCACTGTTTTGATAATAATAAGAAATGTTTCTTGAGCAGCAAATCAGCATATTACAATGATTTTTGAAGGAAATGCTGAAAATCCAGCTTTTCCATTACCCGAATAAATAACATTTTAAAACATATTAAAATAAACAAAACATTTGGAAGTGTAATCATATTTCAGAGTTTTACAGTTTTGATTAAAAGACCCCTTTCAAAAACATAAAAAAAAATATTACTAAACTTTTGAATGATGATATAAAAAACTTAGTTAATGTGAGAATCAAACATAAAATGTATAATCAATACAACTAATAAAAATAAACACCTTTATTTAAATAACTACATTAAACTACATTTGTAATGTGTCAAGAAGATGCACTTCTTGACACATTACAGCACAAATAAGCGTACATAATCAATAAATTAATAATTTTTTAACTTTTGTTCAAATGAATCAATTTACTAAAATGATTGTTATATTGTAAGCCTGCATGTGCATTATAATATGATATGAATAAAAATGCACCACTACCTACTTGAAAATATATGTTCTACATAAGAAGAATGTGTAAAAGAACTGACCTTCGTAGCCGGAGTGCACTCTCTCGGCCAGCAGGAGGCAGCAGAACTGATCTTCAGAGTGCTCTGTATCCTGAACCTTCATCAGATAAGGAGTCATTCTGAAGGGATAGTACTGAAGGTCTCCTTCACACTCTTTACCACCACTGGAGAAGAGGACGAGCGAGTTATGCACACATTCAGCAAAAACCTGCTAATAAACATTGGCTTAGTCTTGAAGAAAAAAATGTCTTTCCCTGTCCTTTCCAATATACAGTATATATATTTTCTTGCTTTTTGAAAAACATAGGCAAAAAATACATAGGCACATTTTATATGTATATGAAACAAATTTCAACCATTTAAGCATACAACTTTAAGTCAAATTTTCTTTTAAGGGTGTGTTCACGCTTGTAGTTTGGTTCTTTCAGACGTAATTTTTAACACCGAACCCTAAAGATACAAAACAAAAATCGTCTTTTATGACATTTATTTTGCGACAGAATGACGCAATGAATGCTCTTACCGAACATCCAAAACAATGCTCTGTGCTTGTTGTATGTGCGTACATGTATTTTTACCAGCTGAGAAAATGTGAAGAGCTTATAATTGTGTAAAAGAGTCAAAACAGCGGCAGGAATCCCTCCGTTACACACACAAACACAAACGAAGATCTGCTGCGAAAAGACATGGTTCTGATGCCTGTACTGAACTGTTATGGCCAACATCGTGACTATGACGAGAAAAAACATGTATGCTTGAGCATTCTGTCCTTTTTAGGGTCGCACCTGTTTTTGGTTCATTTGGATGTCTTTGGTCCGTGTTGCATTCAGTCGAACTGCATCAGAACCACCTTTTCAGGGCGGTCTGCTTGTTTGGTGCGCACTAGGGTTCGGATGCCAGTGTTAACTCTTATTCAAATGAACCACACTAACAGAGCAATCAAACCAAACCTGCCAAGTGTGAACACACCCTAAGAAGCACAAATGGTGCGCGATGGTTTTGACTGGTTTTTACTATACTTTACTTTGCACATTTCATTTGCATATTGTTTAGGATCTGGCCTGCATTTAAAAGTTGTAGATTTCACAGGTAACGGGTGAAGAAAGAATCGGAAAGTTACAGAAATCCTGATAACACTTTACAATAAGGTCCCATTTGTTACTGTTGGTTAATGCATTAAGTAATAAAAACAAACAATGCGCAATAAATTGTTAACGTTAACTGTTCATTGTTAGTTCATGTTAGCTTAGGTCCATTAAGTACTATAAAAGTTGTCTGTTTGATTTTAATAATCTATAAAGTAAATGCTAAATTAAATCCTGTTTTATCGCCCAGGTTTCATTTAATAATTAACTGCACTATGATGCTTAACAGTTGTGTACTGAATGCATGTTTTCCATGGTAATGTCCAAACGCATTAGTAATCAAATCTTCCTATTTACAGGGAACAAAAGTTCACCAGAATTAATTTCACCGGACTGATTCAAAAAAGGAAAATCTATGAATAAAATCATGCTGAGCAGATGGTGTACAGGATGCAGTCAGTATAAATTTACTTCTAAGTCTCCAACACACACACACAAACTCACCTAATACGACAGAAGAAGGATTTCTCCTGCATGCAGTCTGACGGTGAAGACTCTTTAAGGACGGAAAAATAAGAGTGAGATGAGTTCAGGTTTAATTCAACAGCGTGTTGTATTTCAGACGTGACAAGATCAGCTGTCGATTTGAGCTAATGCTGGTTGTCGCATCAGGGATTCAAGAACCACAAAGAACCCTCATTAATTAACACTGGTTTTGTTAATGAATAAGAAACAGAATGTCTATTTCAGCCTGGTTTGTCTATTTATTAAGATAATTCTGAGAATGTCCTTGGCACATCAGAGGACTGTACTGTATTTTGTATACAGTTTAAATGGTCAATTCAGTTGTTTGTAGCCATTGACTTCCATAGTATTTTTTTCCTACTATGGAAGTCAATAGGGACCATCAACTGTCTGGTGACCAACATTCTTTAAAATATCTTCTTTTGTGTTCAGCAGAAGAAAGAAACTCATACAGGTTTGGAACAACATAGGGTGAGTTAATGACGACAGAATTTTCATTTTGGGTGAACTATCCATTTAAGGCTATTTGTTCAGATCAAATTGGTTGGTGTGACAGTGTTTTTAAAGATGCTTAACTTCTCTGTAGATATTGCTACTCATCGTGTGAATGTATGTCATACCTGCGCCAGTGCACATGCTCCAGGACGGCAGTCTGTACGGTGTGGTGAAGCTATAAAACACGCTAACGTCCTGCGGTGTAAGAAACTCCACAAACTTAGCGTTCTTGAACACATCCCGTTTGCAATTTAAGATGGAGGCGGCCTGGTCTGAAATATAGACAATCTTCCCAGTGATGAGGGACACCGCCACAGCAAAGATATCCTGCACAACAAAGGAAAAAAAACGGTAGATATAAAAGACCCACGATAAACATTTAACTACTTAAATATCCAATCAAGCAAATGTTTCTACAAAATAACTCAATATACATATTGTAAGTGATCAAAGCAAATGAACTGGAACACAAGAAATACATTAATGGACCTAAATGAAATAAATAAAATGGATGAATAAAACGGATACATACATGCGTACATACATACATACACAAACAAACAAACTTACTGTATTTTTGAGGGTGTATTCAGAGGTGATGCTGTCTATCTCCTCTATGGTATATGATGAGACGTCAAGCCCTGATGGCTGACTGTCATTAATCATAAGCAGCTGATAGTATTCTTCATTTGCTGAAATAGAAATGCAGAAAACCCCCCAAGATAAATCTACTGTGCAAATCCAATTCACGCATCTTGTGTAATGTAGCACAGATTCAGATTCATTCTCATATTACACTAATAATAAGCCAACATGGATATGAATATGCATTGTCCTTTGTAATAATTGATTATTATTAATTGAGATATATAGGAACAAACTAAAAATGAGCAGACACTATATAAAATGCATCAGCATATTAATCACATGACGTGATGTTCACCCAGTCGTTCTACTCAATTTGCTGAAATACTGCTTGCACTGCTTTCATTCGTTGCAATGCATTTGTTGTTTTATATGCCTGGCTGCATTTTCATTGTAGCCAAGCGAAATAAAACGAATAAAATATATTGATAATTTACCAGAAAGTAGGACTATGTCTCTGTGGCCAGGCAAGTGCAAGTGCATTATGGATGACTAAGGTAATGATAATTTAAAGGCATTTCTCACCCTCCACCTGCCTGACGCAGCGCAGGGCATATTTCAGAGTGTTGAGCGTTGTCGACTTGCTGCCCTTGTTCCGCTTCTCTTGCGGCAAATGAAGCTTCAGCTCCTTCAACGTTTTGATCAACTCTTTCTGCGTCTTTGCCTTGGCAGACTCTTCGCTGCTGCAGGTGGGCAAAACACACACATGCACACAAATGATTCATAAAATACATAACTCCTCATTCTACCAATCCACCATCTACACATGATTCTGCTCCACTGTTATATATAGCTGGGTTTTATAATATGAAATGTACAATACACATCAAGTTTAAATAAAAATCTGATCTACTGCAGTCACAAGGGCTGTTTGGTGTGCTCGTGTCTAACCTGCAGCCGCTGGTAGATGGGTTGTCTTGCTCTGAGCTGGCACTTAGAAGGCTGAAGGCGTTCGTGCTGCTGGGGGGTGAGGGACTGTGAGAGTTGGAGCTGTAAAAAGAGTACACACACAAGAATCCATCATAAAGCAAGTCATAAACTACAGACAGACACTTTATGACTAGTAATCAGGCAGATGTTAGTTTAACAGGCATGTCTACCTTTGATTGCTTTCTTTACTATTGCGATTAAGCAAGGTATAAAGTTCATTGTGCGGCCCTCAAACCAATGAGGAATCGCACACTGAATATCTATGAAGGGGAATATTAATTGCAAACTGTTCAACATCATATCCAGCACTTGGAAACCCTGTGTGCCATTGCAACAAACATGATGATTCATTCAGTATACCAGCTGAAGCTAGTCAGGACCGGCTGTTGCAGGAGAATTAAGTGACAAGAAAAATCAAGCAGTAGCTTCAGGTCAAAACCTCATTCACACACAACATTTTCAATCACTGTGGACAATCAAACCAGAATTGGGTGCTCCTCTTTCACATGGAGGTCACTTGGACGTTGACGTCCATCTAGGTTACATAATCTTCAACTGTCTTCACTTTGCCTCAAAAACACCATGCGCCATTCCCAGCCACGCCACGCCACCATTAGCACGGCTAAGAATGGCTTGTATTGCAGGTTTCTAGTAACTGAGACAGATCGAGATGGATTAAATCGCTCAATTTAGCGCGCTGATACTATTGTAAGTCCAAAGTCCAGCTGCAGGTGACATGCCGAGGGGCATGAATACACAAGGAGTGATTACAAATAGCCCACTAAGTAGCTTAGAATAGAAACAAGCTTCACATGTTGCAGCTATTAGTTGTAGGTGAGCTAATTATATAAAGCACATCTGTGTTAATCTAGCAGGGCAATGTGTTTCGATGCTATTGATACGGTCAGTCATTTCAGGACACTAATGTGATCGGAGAATTTGGAAGATTATTTATACAACAGCACATGCAGGGAAGCGTGGCATAATTAAATGCTGACTTTGAATTGAAATAAGCCTAAATGTATCTCACAATTGCATTGTGACTTTATATCTTAAATTCTATTTTAAACTTTATCGCACAACAATACGTTTTATTTTTTACTCAGGCTTCAGTATTTGTCAACCAATAACCATTTACTTCAATCCGAGTCTTATTTTCATTTCACTTGTATAGTTTTGTTCATGGTTTTTTTTAAAGACGAGGGCATGTCATGCAACCTGCCCATGTTGGCATTTAGTTTTGACGCACAGTCTTTGACATCACCAACAAAAGATACAGGAAATGTTTTCTTCACCATGGTGACGGTATTATCCTTCATTGTTGTTATTATCCAAATAAATCTCATATAAATATATGATATATAAAATAACATTTTATGACACATTACAAATGTCATAAATCTTCATCATAATCACTTATTTTAAATATTTATTTGCCTTACACTTTCAAAACTATGAAAAATGCACTCTATGAAGATCTTTTGCTGGCCAATAATTTGCCAATAATCTATAATCTCAAAATGGCCAATTAATTGTCTTAGCAAATATATATTTGAAATAATATATACATTTATATGCGCGCGCGCGTGTGTAAAACATAAAAAAATACATTATAAATGAAAATAAATTATATTCAAGAATATAAAATATAATCTGTGTTCTCTAAATACAATGAGAGAGAGAGGGATTGTAACAGGGAAAACAGGATAGTTCTGAATGAGAAAGAAAATGAGACAAAGAAAGAGAACAAACAGTGCCAGGCTTCTCACAAAGCCTCACCCATCCAGTGTACAGATACAAAGCACAGGTCGTCATAAGAAATGTATTACATCGCAGAGTGACTAAGTGTGAGGAGCACTTCTATTGACGAAGTGAAGCTCTTCTGTGACTTCTAGCCAATTGGAAAAAAGTAATAGAATGACGAAAGGGCAGACACTCTTAACTGTTCCAGACCAGATCTCTCATTTGGCCGCACCCGTCCTGTGCACAGGGAAAACAGGGAGAACACAGTGTGCTGTTGTCAATGGAAACCGGCATTGCGTAAATGTCTGGAAAATACATTTTACATCAGACCAGACTCTCCCCTTGTCTTCCTATTCCAAACGAATAGAACTATACTAGATGTCTGAAAAAACATGATGATAATATGCCAAGGAAAGGAAAATATGCTATAAAGGATTGTGAGATTATTAGCTTCATAGATGCCAACTTGAATGCCAGCAATAGTAGTGCAAGAGCTATAAAGCTTCTGTGAAAGTTTATAGATTTCTAGGTCAATTTATATCCTCTGTGAAAATGATAATATATTATTATTATAATTATTATATTATATTATCTAAGAATAGAGCAAGATTTAGCAGGGTGCTGTTTACAGAATTTCTTTTTATTATTGTTTTGTTTCAATCATTTCTTGAACTGAATGAGCTCTACAAAACAGCACTCATATTTGAAGTATCCCCACTATCCAATCATAATGACTCTTCACACTATCCCGAGAGTCCTTACACTATTCTGACGCATAATGCTGCCTGAACAAAAACAGAATTCTGCCATTTTGGCTCATGAGAAGGAAATACCTAATATTTCAGTCATTGTGACACTTTTTGCCAAGAAATGAAAGACTGATGCTGTAATGCCACGTGAAACAGATTCAACAACCACAGTCTCTCATCTCCATGTTTAATCGCAGTTAACACGTTTTTTTTTATATTAGTGGATTCAAAATCAAATCAAATATAGCTAGATTCGGCCCCGCCAGATAAACAACACAATCCAATGAAAATACCACAGAATAGTGTTGGCCATTTAATGTCCTGAAGCATTCTACCAGTGCGGCAACCTCCCCCAGTTTATCTTGAAGAAGCCAATACGGAAGTGACTTAAACTGCAATTCATCGACTGGCCGCTAGAGACAGGCTCCGAAAGGGAGCAGAATCTCATTGGGGCCCATGTTAAAATGCCCAACTTTACAGCCTGGTACAAATTGTGGTTTTGTTCTATACATCTAATTTTGCCCTTCATGACAACTGTGAGGGGGGTTATTTTTTTTTTTATAACTCATTCGTTTACATTATATAAAGCTTTAAAGTTCTGCATAATTAAGGGCGTGGCCACTTTGAGTGACAGGTGGATTGCCGTTTGTCTGCTGTCTGTTAGTCTTCACGTCACCTCAGCTCCACCCATGTCCCGCCTCTTTGCCCATTTTCAGTTAGCCGGGTGTGACGCGCGATGACGCGCTGCCAAGATGGCAACGGCCAGCTTGACCCTACTTTACGCTTCAAAACTGCTCTTCAGAATCCTATGGGTGACGTCACGGACAATACGTCCATATTTTTTAACAGTCTATGGGTGCAACAGGTGACAGAATCACTTGCTTGATAAACAGTAATTCTCCTATTTACTCAAATCACTGTATTTTAAAAAGTTTCTCTGTACAAATACTCCAATTTACTGTAAATCATTGCCCACATCAGAAGCTGAAGGAGCACACGGATGACGCTGTCACATGGTACCTGTTAATGTTCTCAGTGAAGGTCAGGGTGGACCAATCCCAATCATTTGTGATTATGGGAAAAGGGTTTTTTATTATACATTTATAGAGATGGCACATTATTGC
Organism: Gobio gobio; assembly: GCF_949357685.1. Classification (NCBI taxonomy): domain Eukaryota; kingdom Metazoa; phylum Chordata; class Actinopteri; order Cypriniformes; family Gobionidae; genus Gobio; species Gobio gobio. The sequence continues at coordinate 51,658,748 of NC_137102.1, forward strand.
ATTCAATTTGTATCTCAGGTACATCTTTACAAGGAATAGATTTTAAATGTCTCCAATAAGTCTTTACCTTGAAGAGGATCATTTTAGCAGCCGAAATGGTTAAGCACAAAGCAAACTAGCATATCTTGAAAGTTATTATATCCAGTTGTCAGTAAGACGGTTTTGCTTTCCGCTCCATTTAAGACATTTTACCATGCTTAAATCTATCCATTTCCAAAAACCAGTGCAGAAAATGTGAAGGAAGTCTGTAGATCCTGGCAACTGAAGAATTCAAATACATACAGAACAAAGAATATATCTCTTTAGTGAACTCTCAATTGAGTTATTATCCTGACAGTGATGCATGTAACATGCCAAATGCTACTGCACATCTATGATGCAGAATAGTTGCCAGTGACCTTACGGTTACCCCAGAAATAGTAGGTGAGAACTGAAGCAAGAAATGACGTCATAGGTCCTAGACACACAAGGACAGGAATGAATGGCTATTGAAATGTTATGGCTTACTGTCTATTGCCAAACCAAAACAATTCCAGAGGGCTTTAATCTTTAAACAAATCGCACAAGTGTCTGCATGCAAAGTTTCCATGTGACTATGTCAGTCAGTCAATATTGTCATACAAACAAACTGTCTCCATGGTAGTTAATCTAAAAATTGTGCAATCCAAATTATGCTTGCCAATAATTTTTTTTACAGTGTAATGTTCAAAAAATATTTAATTTTACATTAACATCTAGATTGGATGTTAAAATCAAATGTATACAAATGTATCAATGTTTCCAAAACACATTCCAAAAATTGTATTTTCCAAAAAGGAAAAAATGATTCAACATTGAAAATAATAATAATACTAGAATGATTTCTGAAGGATCATGTGACACTGAAGACTGGAGTAATGGCTCCTGGAAAAAAAAATTGGATGATTTCCTACTACTTAATTCTGAAAAAAAGAGTTTTTAATAATTGGAACAAAAACACGATGGTTACACTGTCAAGTCTTCTTCATCAGCTAGGAACCTGGGTGTAAACAAACTCCAGCTGGTCCAAAATGCAGCAGCTTAGAGTTTCTTTCTAGAACCAGAAATTATGACCATATTAACCCGGTTCTGTCATCACTGCACTGGCTGCCTATTAAACATCGCAAACATTTTAAATTCTTGATCATTATTCACAAAGCACTGAATGGTTTAGCTCCTCAGCACTTGAGCGAGCTCTTAACACATTATAGTCCTTCACGTCTATTGTGATCTCAAAATTCTGGCTAGTTTATAATACCTAGAATATCAAAATCAACTGCAGGCGCTCAATCCTTTTCCTGTTTAGCACCCAAACTCTGGAACAGTCTTCCTAGCATTGTTCAGGAAGCAGACACACCCTGCTAGTCTAAATCTAGACTAAAGACACATCTCTTTAACCTTAAAATGCATGTTTGAGCTGTTTTAAATATGTCAGTTCCATTGTTTTGTCTCAAGATGCACACCGGTAATGTTTTTTCTAAGGGATGTTTATAAATGTTACTTAAATATAACTGAACAAAGGTTTAAGCCTGGCTTAGTCTAAGTCCTGTCTCTGAAACCAGGCCATTATCACATTTCTATAATTCACATCCATTAAAGGATTGATATGCTGCATAAACTAGGTAAACCGGAACCGGGAACACTTCCCATAACACCCGATCGTAAGAATGGCATCTACCTACGCTAATATTAGTCTCTCTGTTTATCCCGAGGTTACCGTAGTCAGCCGTATCCGGTCCGTATCCAGATCAGATGGTGGACCTGCACCTAGACACGACCACAACGAAGCCCTGAATGTCAGCAGAGATCCTGTCAACTAGACAACGACAGTCATCGGTACAGATCCTCAGCAAAGACCACGAGAACCAGACCGGTCCTCCGCACAGACCCTATGACCAGCTTCGACTCCACACTGGTGTGATGAATCCAATCTTCAAGAAAAAGGAACTGGATGAAACATTGAATGCTACAATCCACAATTTGCTTTATGACTTGTGATGTAGCCTAAATCATAATTGACACCGTGTTCGTTCGTTGGCCTGAGGAGAACTGAGCCTGGTTTCTCCCAAGGGTTTTTTCCTCCATTCTGTCACCTGATGGAGTTTGGGTTCCTTGCCACGGTTGCCTCTGGCTTGCTTAGTTGGAGACACTTAATATTCAACATTATTATTGATCTGACTGCTCTGACACTATTGGATGAGAACTGAACTGAGTTGGATGATGACTGAACTGAGTTGGATGATGACATCACGGTTTTCTGCAGAACTGCTTTATAGATGAAATTAACTCATTTAAAAATTGGTGATCTTTACAACCGAGCTGAATCAACACTGAATTGACTTCAGCTGAACAATGACAATATCTTCTTTTACAGCTGCTATACAGCTGAAATGAACTCTGTTTGCATCATTGAAACATTTTCCTGTTATCACTGTATTGAATGAAGCTATATCGGAATAAATAATGTTGAAAAAGGTTATTTTAAACTGTTATAATATTTCACAATATTACTATTTCTACTCTACTTTGATCAAATAAGTGCAGCCTTGGTGAGCTTAAGATGATTTGTTCATAAACATTTTACGGACCCAAACCTTTTGAAAGAGGTGTAAGTGTATTTTTTGAAAAGGTGTAAGAATTTGGACACTTAAGCGCTTGCTTATAAAGGCATTAGATTACTAGGTAGCACAGGCACACTTCTTTATAGTTATACTGTGGGTCCAAATATAATATACAAACAGAATACAACTAAATTACCTTTTGTTACTCCCCGATGACTCTAATAGTGCGGAGTCCTTGCTTCGGCTATTGGAACTTCCAGAAGACTCGTTGCCATGGGACTCGTTTCCATGGGAGTCATTACCGTGGGACTCGTTACCATGGGACTCTGTTCCACTCCCACTGGATCCGCTACTCTTCATATCCACATCCTCATGGAGGGAATGTGTCATCTTCCGTTTGTTATGGGGCGAGGCAGGAGGGTCTTGGCTACTGTCACTTCCTTCGGATGCCAGGCCAAGTTTGGCCCCCTCCGCGAAACTGCCCATGCGATGTAACGTTGCCATAGAACTGCAGCCGGCTGCCTCGTTCTGCCCCTCAAGGGAGGAGAACATGTACCGTTTGGAATCAGAGTCCTCAGACATCAGACTGGGTTTAAAGATATGAAGGGGTTTGAAGATATGAAGCAAAGCGCAAGCAGATTACCCCATCTTCATGGTGGCGCTTTCAGAGGGAATTCAGAAGAGTGCAGGTTTGCTATAGGAATAAAAAAAACAGACAGAACATGAGTCATAAAAATGAAATGCATGTTTCATGTTACATCTGGAAATCTTGTCCATAAATCACAATCACACAAGTTTTGAGTTTGCTAAATTTTTCCGAATGATCTGAATTCGTAGGTCTAAGTACACAGAACTTTGGAACGCAGCGAAATGCATTGCAAACCTTGCACGAGATTGCGTTTCCTGTCTTCCACATTGGCATACGTGTGAATAGATGTCAATGGAACGAAAAAACTAAGTGTAGTGTGACTACCCCTTTAGACAAAGCTCCAGGATGATGCACTTAAGCACGTCAAAAGAAACAAGGGAAAGATGGGACAGAGATTATCTGCATACCATCCCAGTACAGGAGATACAATCGTGTCTTTAGTTGCACAATCTTCACCTATAACAGTAAAAAAAGTCTTCATCACAAATACAGAAGGTAGTACATCAAAATGAAGCACGCAAAACCCTGTCTGATCGAATACTGAGGTAAATTCTATAAACAGGTCGGCCTCTGTCTGGACCCAAAGAACGTAAACTTAGCGTTCAAAGGTGGGCGACCCTGGTTTCCCCTCCATGGTGTCTGTACCATGTCCTTTAACCAAACAGATGTGGCATTTCGGGTTGTAAACACAGCCTCCTTCAAAGGATTAATCCCAGCAAGTGCACATCAAAGGTGTTAGACAGCTGTCTGGACCAACACTGGACCTGACTGGTTTTTATACCTTCATGTTGCTATGTAAATGGCAGGGGAAAAAATAAACTCTTATCCCTTTGCTCTAGAGAAATAAATAGTCGTCTGACTAGAATAGAGACCACTGAGCCAAGTGTCCTGGTCAGGACCTGAGATGGGCCATATTAAGGAAAGACACCTTCAAGACTTACAACTCTTTTACCCAGGAGCTGAAAATAAACCTGTAGGATTCCCAGAGAGTAGAGTACGTTAATGGATTACCTGTGTGACCAAGTCACCAAGACCTGGCTAGATTTACTATGCATGACTGATACAATGTGTCATATATATTATATATATATATATATATATATATATATATATATATATATATATATATATATATATATATATATATATATATATATATATATATATATATATATATATATATATATATATATATATATATATATATATATATATATATATATATATATATATATATATATATATATATATATATATATATATATATATATATATATATATATATATATATATATAAACATGTGTGAACTTGAAAGGAAATGACAAATTAAATCATACATGCACTAAAAACGACTTTGGGGCAAGATGATTATCCTCGTTGCAAAAATGGTTCTGAAAAGGTATATCATATGTAGAACAATAAAAAAATATATTGTCTTAAATAAGTATGTGGCAATGCATATTTTTGAATAATACAGTGAATTACACTTTAAAAATGAATCATTTTAACTGTAAATTCAGATTGGATTAGCCACTTATAACAAATAATCTATTCAATTCTATATTGCATGTTGCATGGTTGCTGGCCAATCTCTGCCACTTATTAACTTTTTGTGTCAATTACTTTTTTTGATGCATATCACTTGGTACCCTACCCAAATCACACCTGTCTGACTTATTAGCACCAATAAGATGATAATATGTCTGGCTGATTGCCTACTGTAGCCTAGTAACCCACAAGCTGATGACACAATGCTAACCTTTGGATTTTCGGTTGCATAGTGACACACTGGCCAGACACTGTGACACTGTTGACTGAGAAAGAAAATTGAGTAAACATTAACAGAATCATTTATGATGCTATAATGGCCATGCACAGTATGTGACGCAAGCCATATAAGCTTATGTAAATCTCAGCACGTGTAAACTTGACTTTCAGACTTTTATAGGGCTGCACAATATATTGAAATTATAGAAATAATCGCAAATGTACATATCACAATATGCATATCACAAGAGCATGCAATCATGTAAACACAGTCGGTTATGCTTTAAGTGAAAGATATCAGTTGGGGAAAGAAATAGATTTTACACACTTAAAGCAATATCGTATCGCATATCGAATATCGCATTATTTAACAAGGATATCACATATCGCATTTTTCTTCAATATCGCACAGCCCTAGACTTTTAGTATGAATATTTAACTATAACCTTTCAACCTCTAGAGAAAATGACAGAGCCAGCTCTCCAGATCTTTCTTAAAGTCATAGAGTAAATCAGGTTCTATAGACGTCATGTGATGTTCAAATAAAACACTATTAGCCATTAACGTGGACTTTATTCAAACCCTAGGGGTCTCCTTGTGTGATATTAGTTGCCTGGGGGCCATGAAGCAGAACACTGCATTTTAATAGAATTACAGCTGACATACTTATATTGATATCTCTTTCTAATACAATCATAGGTGCTCATGTTAAAAGCACATTGGGTAACACATGGGATCAGACCTGCAGTCTTAAAATCAATGATGAGGTGTTGATAATGAAAAAAAAACAAAAAAACGGTTTGCAATGTCTATTATGCAATGACATTCAAAGCAGTAAAGTGAATAATATTCAAAATATTTACTTCATGAGGCAAATTCATGTGCCTTCCTGACCTCAAGTAAACTTAACTAAAATGATGATCATGTCCAAGTCACTGCCAGCACTTCTTAACAAGTCTAAAGTCCCAATCTCAATGCTCATTCAGCACTTTTATTCCAGGTCACTAAGCTCAAAGTCCAACGACTACTACTCCATATATTGTACAAAAAGCGTAATAAATAGTGGATTAGCTGAATTCAGCAGGGTTTTTTGGTGATGAAAGACACGTGAAAGACAGAAAGATTAATGATTAATGACACATTAATGACCTCTTACCCCAACATATACTCAATATTACATGTTTCTTAATTATAATATGACTAACTTCAATAATAAGCATTGCAATTGATTCAGTAAATTGCTAATTTTAACCAAATGTCAGCAAGAAAGATAAATATGAGAAGACAACACCTTCCATAAGCTTAAATACATAGGCTTGTAGCAAAATCATTATACCTGTCTCATATCAGTCTATCTGCTCTTCAGAATCTTTCATTGTATTAAAAGACTTGCATAAGGGTTACAGACAGCTCTGAATGAAAATAGTTAATAATCCTCAGATGCTTGCTTACATTTTAACACAAATGAAAATAGGTGGTGACACAAAAACTATGCATCTTTAATGTTGAAAATATTTCTTATAAAGAAAAATTGTATCGATTTATATCCAAACCCTCAGATGCACTTAAGTGCTTGCATTTGGCATCAAAACCAAAGTTATAATGTAAAATTCAATGTATAAGTTTAATCAAATGTAAATAAGACCTTGGTCTAAGATTGTCCTTGGTTTAAGGTCAGGGTTTAAAGTTACAGGGTTAGTTCAAATGTGTGTTCATATTAGCTAACAAAATTCAATGTACAGTGTGTAAAAGACTGCACACTATTGTGATATTTCATCAAATATACCAGGAGATCAAAACAATTCAACACACAATTAGTCTTTATTTCATACATAGATTTAAAAAAGTTATTTATTAGCATGTTTTGACTTAAGTCTCTAAATTAAACCTTACATTTGATATATTTAGACATTGAGTTCAACAGTCCTGAAAAGATTAGACACAGGGATTGATGTCTGTGTTCCATGATGTCATGATGTCAATCCTCTGCCATCAGGTCATGGCTTAGAGCACACTCTTCCGGAGTAGCGTGTGGCGGGAAAATGGTTGCTAGGCTGCACTAAACAATCGGTTGACACACATTTGTGCGTTTCGGACGGATACCATTCAAATATTAAAATTTTGAAAAGGTACAGAATCATGAACTTACAGTCTCGCAATGCAATAGGGCTGCACGATAAATCGAAATTAATCTGCACACGATTTGGCAAATTCAGGATTTCAGATGGAGCAGCATTTACTGATCATAGAGCCGTGCTTCACTGACAAGCTGCGCATAAAAAAAAAAAAATTTGATTTCATAATCGCAATGAGACAAATCAGTTTAAGCGCGATTTTATGTGAATTGCGGTTATTTTTGCAGCCCTACAATGCAATACCACAATATACATCCTGAATTTTTGTCTAGTTTTAGTTTGAGAATCAGTGGAACTCATTTTTGAAGAGTGAAGACTAAACTGGAGTAGAAATTTTAGCATTGAGCCCTGGTATATGTTGGGGAAATTGTATTTTATTAACTAGCCTACATTATTGCGACCCATTTCAGTAAGTACATACATTTGTTCATGAATATGCAGTGTTGCTCTAAAAATGTGGCTTATTTTGGAAAAACAGAAAGAGAGTTCTACATGGCTGAACAACTTTTCAACAAGCCATTCGCTACAATGTGACTCAACAAAATTGATGTAACGATGTAGCTGCTTGAGTGTCGCCTGCCCTTACATAATACTAAAGTCTTTCTGGTCGTCATATTCCAAAGTGCCCTTGTAAACAGCTGTTTGGTAATAATGCTGGGAGCAGGTACCTACCAAATCTTTCCAAGAAGACACGTGTGATTGTGGTTACACAAGGGCGGGTGAGACCTCCAGATTAGGTTGTGTAATTGTCTCATCCTTCTGCTAAACCCAAATTCAGCATGTTTTATCTACTCTGTGCATTGTTGCAATACATAGTCGAGAATTTGGGACTTTTAGGAAGTGTGTCTTGTGGTTTCTGGTGATCTCCAAACCAAGAAAGGCAAAGCGTTTATCCTGGTATCCATTTTACTACAGAATGCAATAAGAGTACCCAGCTGTAACTGGTTTCAACCAACACAGGATGACCTTACTGCGATATCTTTACCACTCTCTCGGCCTATAAAAAGCACTTTCAATCAATTCCTTATCTACAGTCATGCTTGTCTATACTGTAGGTTTAAGGATGGCCACCAGATAAGGTGAAAGCAGCAGTACCAGGTCAGCTGGAAAACCCCTCCAGGGAAATCAAAGCATATTTGCAGTGGTTTTACATGCTGTGTATGGGTCAGACCCATTTCTGGAAGGGGAGGCTTTTCACAAGTTACACACTAATAAAATCTAATGAGTGCAGTGTATGAGATCCATGAATATATGAGTTTGCATGCCAAACACTTGTAATAGGTGAAAGTTTGCCACAAATGAAACAGCACTCGATTTGACTGCAATTATTCTTCACATGGAACTACTTACAGAAGAACACTTTTCACAATTAAAATTGTGCAGTCAATTTTGCATCGCGCAACAGCCGTTTATCTGGCTACAAATGCCAATTATAAAATGTATAGTCAGCCATTGTTATTTTATTCCATGATCAAAATTATCCAATATTAAGGCCCTGTCCACATGAACACGGGTATTTTCAAAAACGCATCTTTTTCAATGCGGTTTGGCCGTTCGTCCACATGCAAACGCAGTATCCGGAGACTGAAACCATACTTTTTTGAAAACTCCTGCCAGGGTGAACATTTTTAGAAACTCTGGTTGCAGTGTTGTCGTGTGGACAGTGAAACCGGAGATTTTGGCTTGTTGCGTCAGAACCCGGAACCGGCAATAACCTTTTTTCCAGGCTTATGATTGGCCGACATGGCTTTATGGTTAGGGTTATATTGCCACCAGTTAGTTTGGCATGCATTTTCATGTGGACGTGATTTTTTTTAATCCGGAGGAGGGAAAAACTCCCTGTGTACGTGTGGACTAGGACTAAATGTCAAACAGTATATAAGCATGTAAGCAATATAACCAAAACATGTAGAAAGCAGTATAAACTGATGGTGATATATGGACTTTTAAGGTAATCAGCTAACCTAGTTTTAATAACCGAATGTTAGTGTGAAGAAGAAAACTAAAAACAACTTTTAGATATTGATCTGCATATGCAATGCACATCGGTTATGCTCATCCTTAGTATAGCTCCTTTGAAGGCATCTTGAGTATGAAGCACGCATACAAAAGACCTGAACCGGAAACAATGCAACCTGTTTTACAGAATACAGAAGTTTGTTGCTCATAGTCCCCATTAGTTGGTGGTCTTGGTTCTCTCAATTATGTCTTCCCTCATAAGGCGAACCCCATGTAAAATAAAATGACTTTTATTAGGCTATGCCATTCCTCATATTATGTCAGTTTTTTATGTCATATTATGTATTTTCTTTAAAGGTACAAGGATTTCATGCAGAAAAAAAAGACTTTTAAAAATTCACTAATCAGTAAAAACTGGTTTTAAAACTAGTTTAAAACATTTAAATCACATCCTCTGTGTAGTCTAATTCCCATTGAGCCACTCAACAAAATAAAGTTGCAACTTGGAAAGATAGCATCAGTGAAAGCTTTGGCTTGTTGGCCTGTTCGTACTGTTCGTGTGGCTCTGTGCCAGGAATAATCGCTAAATACATAAAAATGCACCCGAGGACACTCTTCGTGCGTCATCACTTCCTCCCCTCCTACTGCCTACTCTGCCCCAGCAGCCAATCCCATCCCAACTGCCAGCGCTTTCAGCCTATCTTGTTGAGCAAGCACTGATCAAATCACCAAAAAATGCTCACCCACACTGTCTCTTTTATAGCCAAGATGAGAAGTTCAACAACGACCCATGTGGCCCTACAACATGTATTTGAAACAGCTTTATTTGAAGAAAGATAATGTTTCCACAAACAGAACACGCACATCACATCCTTTATTCTGTTTGTTCAAGAATCCATTACAGATAATACCTCTGCATTCATCCTTAACAGTGTCCAACCACTGTTAGGAGAAGATGATGGGCAGTTCCCGATTTACGTCAGTGCTGCATGTGGAACCATTATTCCAGCATCTACAGCATCAACGAAAATAGATCTAACAATTACACGTCTCTAGGTTCTCATTTGGATCAAGCTCTGTCTTCTCCAAGAAAATAGAATAAATACGAGACAAAATGATTCCATTAAAACAGCGCAGCATCTGGCAATTCAAAACAGATGCTAATACTGTTGAACAATGAAAACATCTACAATACTATAAATTCTTTAAATGTTTTACTTAATGGAATAAATGGAATATATCATGACATATGCAAATGAAAGTGCAAATTAGCTTATATTACACAAAACAAATTGGGAAATGATTGCAAACAAATGGTGATGGAAACAATTAGAGGTCAGCTTTGAGAAAAAGACCAGTTAAACAAAGACCAGGGAGACAAACCTGCTGCAAAATAGCATAAGAAAGATCACAACCTGATATATTTTTTTTTTATTTTGTCGCAAAATGCAACTTTATTTTAGCCCAGCTCTTTACTGAAAGTTGGATACATAAGTATGTCCAACTTTATCAGTATATACACTGGATTTGCATAGGGCGTTATTTAAAAAATAGAAAATATCAACTGCTTATTGCTTGTGGAGTCGCAAAATGTAAACTTTTATCACCTCAAATCTGCTAAATGCAACTACAAGGTATTCAGATATTATAAAAATTTACATCATGATTTTCCATACAGCTGCTTTGAAACCAAAAAGTGCTATAAAAACTGTTTGCTGTATCAATGCACATGCAGAATGTATGTGCTCGATACATAAGAGGCAGATTAAGGTATTTGGAGCACCTCTTGTAGGAGTAGGTCAGTTTTAATAGCCTACCTCTGCCTATCCAAGTTCAAGCTCAACTACCCAGCATACACTGCGACGTAAGTGGACAACTGCCAACTTCAAGGCTATATTTACTCTTTTAAAATCAATTTAAAGTCAAAGCTGCCATCCAAACCTGTAAGCCATTCTTGCTTTCCTGGAAAACAAATGGAGATGTTAGGCAGAATGATGTCTCAGTCACCATTGAAACTCCTTGTATGGCAAAAAGATTCAAAGTGAATGGTGACTGGACTATACTTCTGCCTAACATTTCCTTTGTGTCCTACAGAAGATACAACTACAGGTTCCGGTATTCATAGAGTAGAGAAAATATATTGTATATAGTAAAGCATACTGGCAGTAAATTTGATTTAAAGTTTGATTAATGTAAAATAAAACTTATGCAATAAGTACCTCATTGTCTTAAGCATAAGTCTGATGTGTGCATTAGGTGGAATGTGTTACAGCAAGGCATTATCTAACAAACATGACTCTACCCCGTGACAATTATATATGCAGCCTGCAATGACATAATGTTCACATCAAGACCCATATAGCAAAGGTTGAGATTCATTCATTCATTTTGGGAGGGAAACGTCTGGCAAGCTATCTTAGCAATTATTCTTTTATCACCAGTGTATATTTTTCTTACTACTTCTCTTTTTTTAATTACTAGTAAGTCATTTATGGTAACTGGTATCTTTTTACATTTTACTAGTAACTATCCTTTGGCATTCATTCATTGGCATTGTTATTTATTTACTAGAAACCATTACTTAATTCTTACATAACTATTCATTAGGAAATATAAAACATTTCTTAGTATTAGAAGATTGAATACATAATGAATAGCTGCTAGTGATTATTATTCACTGCTAGATTTGTTACTAAACATTTAAGGATAAGAACTAGTAACAAAAGTAGATACTAGTAAGTTTTAAGGAATACATGTTAAAATGGCTTGCCATGACAAACGAGGGTAGTAGGCTGTTTCATAACTAAGGGTTCACTTTTTAGCAAAACATATTGCAGTTTCATAGTCTCAGTAACTAGGGTGCATTAAAAAAAAGTTGTATGGCTTTTCTTCGTTACGGTAAACAAGGAGTGCAAAACTAGTCATTTAAAAGGCTTTGGGGCACTGACCAGAGATGACCTAATCACTGACACAGTTATGCAACGCATAAGTTTAACACATATAAAACATACATATTTGACATATATATGAATGAAACTATGTATGTATATCACATATGTGACAGTGTATCTGTATGAACTACCACTTTGTGTGACATAAACTTGTTTAAGACAATTGGTCACATTGCAGTCAATGGAAAATGTTATACAACCCCTCAACAGCCGAGTCTTATAGATAAACATGAATGTATCTTACCTGACAACTTAAACAGTCTTTCTTTTCGTACAGGTTGGAGGTATCAAAGCAGGTCTCCGTCCTGTCTGGCTAAAAAATATATTCCTGAAATCCCAGTCAAGCCGCAGCATCAGTTTGACACACTTCACCAGCGGATCTCTCTCACACCGCTGCCCTGGATCTCTCGAGCTCGCAGCATGACCTGAATTCAAACTCCTCCCACCGCGCACTCCTATTGGCCAAACGCCGCGTATTTGCATACATAAAATGCGGAAATGCCCAAAACGCGCTGTGATTGGCCGAAATGGCCGCCAGTCTTTTTACATAAGTATGTCATACAACTCACGTGGACACCCATGGCCACTGACGACGTGCGCTGCTTATGGACAAATCAGTAGTAAGGGGAAGCTAGTGAATGGGACGCTGGAGAGGGAAAAGCTTGTGGTTGGTCCGGGAAAGCCGCGTACGCCGAACGTTATACAAACGGTTATACAAGTGTGTGTACAGTCAATGTGTGCTCGCCTTGTATAAGCGAAACACGGCGTGATGCAGTTAGAATAGCTGTGGATGGACGGCTCGTAATGATCAGTTGGTTTTCTAGATATATAAGTGACCTATGTTAGAGTAATATATACATACACAAATGCATATATAATATATATCCCTACTGAACTCTGGTTTATTTCAATCACTTTTGGCATTTCATAACACGTACATAGGCTAAATAACATCTCACACAGATGCTGTTGCATAACATCTCAGGTATTCCCTTTTTTGCCTTTATTAGTCTAAATATTGCCTATAGCCTATGTCTAATATTTTACTGTCACGTTGAGCATCCTTTGCAACAAATCCATTTTCCCAGGGAGGATTTTTCCTTGTATGATACATAAGGCTGTGTTTCAGAAAGCACTCTGGATACGTGAGTCTATTAGAGCCCATAAACCAGTATGTGTGGGAAATACTCTCTCTTTCTCTGTTTGGACTATGTTTGGACTCTGCTGCATCCATATCCATCTGTTAGAAGAGGAGTCATCTTGCCTTTTTTTTTGCCAATACTTGTTTTTCTTTTCCTGCATTCATTTATTTGTACTTATTTCAAGGCAATGTTCCGGTCTGACCTGCTGAAACAGCCATTTATGTGATGGGTAAACACATTTTATTCTTTGGCGAATTGTGCTGATTGTGTTTGCAGTGATTATGATTTCCAATCAGTTTTGTTTGCATAGCTCATTATATCAGTTCCATCTTTCAATATGGCACTAGGCTGCAGGTTGCAAAAATCAGTGAGGAAAATAACTCTTGTATTTTAAACGGCAACATTTCACATTTTAATACCTTTAATATACATTTCTCAAAGAAGATTTTTTCTGGGGTCTCTTTTCAAACATCTTCTCTCAAATAGCCTACAATACACACAAAGCTCTTTATAAATCTCAATAACACCAGATGGCCCAGATGGCTAATATCTCTTCCAATATGGATCCACAACATTGGACATCAAATCACACCAGACCATTTCGAAGAACTCTCAGAAACAGAAACACTTTCTTTTTTTAGAAAGAGATTTTAAGCAAAAACATAGCCGCAATGAATCCTCTGAGGCTTTCTGCTATGCACAATAAGCAGCAAGAATTTTTGTGTTAGACATACAGCACCCTCCACTAATATTGGTAAATATGACCAAATACATTTGCCTTGTTTATCCTTTTGATCTTTCATTCCAAAAATGTGCAATATTATATTATATTCAATATTATAGGTTCAATATTATATTACAGTTTTTCTCAGTCGCTTTGGTACATTTCTCGAATCAAACTCACAATTTGCAATACAGTAAGTGCATTTCTCAAAACAATTCGTACAAATAGCAAAACACCATGGATTACCTGCAAAAGCCAGTCTCTTGCTCAAAATCCTTAGTTCATCTCTCAAAAGTAAATATCTGTGTCAATGAACATGTCAGTGCCATCAGAATGACAAGTCCTTGTGTCATTGTGTACGGATAAGACAGTCAAATTGCTTAGTCATGTTGTCAATATAACAGTGTACTCTGGAGGGATGTTCTGATGTAAACTATGTCTAAAGTTTTGATGACAATTATTGTAAATTGTAGATTACACGTTATTGTATTTGGGAGTTTGATTGCAAGAGACTGGACAAGATTCAAGTTTACACTTTTACTGTTTGTACTGTAATTTGTTGACAGACCATGTCATTGCGATACAGAAAGGAAAAGACAGCACTGCATAGCACAAAGGAAAAAAAAACTGAAAAACAAAAGTAGAAATGTGAACGTCTAACGGAAATGTATAGAAATGGTTGACATATTATGACAACTTGTTCAACCATTTTGCATGTCAAGACTTGTGCTATGAACTAATGCCTAAATGTTGTGGGGGGTGAGACTATTCAACAGAGACCCATCATAATACATTTTGATCAACATGACAAAAGCAATTGATAATGTAGGAAACAGCAGAGAATTGTACATAATCATTTGCATGGATGTACCAAAGCATTTGCAACTTGTTCAAAGAAATGAGAAACTGTTTTTTTGATGTGCACAAGTGACAAAATGATGTGAAGATTGAACAGGTAGTTTTGAGTATTTCAATTCTGATCTGAGAAATGTACCAAAGCGACTGAGAAAAACTGTAAAGGAACTGTATGTAGGATTGTGGCCAAAACTGGTACTGCAATCACTTTCAAATTACTGTAGAGCGGTGTATCCCCTCTCCCCCTCCTTAGACATTTTTTATAAAAAAGTTTGTAGCTGCAACTGTGGTAACTAGAGCAGAGCTGGCAACCCGGATGCCGAAACACTACTGACTTCATGAATGGTAGATAGGTGGAGGGTGGCGCTTCAGGCCAAAACACAACATGTCAACATCAACATCAGTTGAGGGCTGCAACTTCACTTTTAAATGACAATATCCTGGCCAGACAACTTTTGTCAGTGATATAAGTATTTGAAATTAACATGATTTCTTAATGTCTAGTGACATATCAGGGCCATTTTATGATTCATTGAAATACATTTCTTACATACAGTTCCTTTAAGAATTGTGACGTCCATAGTATGCACACAAAAATCCGATATATATCGTCATATCACCCAGCCCTAAGTTATTTGGATTTAAGTTGGTATTAAAAGTTATAATTAGCAACTTACATTTCTCTAGGTTTTCTTTGAACATGTCGGTAGAAAGTCGCGCCAGACACATCAGTTGATTTACAATCCGCAGAGTGCTTCTTTTTACTGGATTTCTTGCAAAAAAATTCTTTATGATTTTCAAAAGCAAAACAAATTATTGCTCACTCTGAAGACATTGTCCTAGCCACGCATTGCATCCGTGTGATGTGTGTATTGTCTGTGTAGCACTAAGAATGTAAAACGGGACAGATATCAGTGCACCCCCCTTTAAATTTCTAACTGTTAAAGTTATTGTTAGTTACCTGTATTACTTTATTGCATTGTGTTCAATTTGGTGAAACTCGGAGTCGTCAGCAGGGGGCAGCCGGGAGTTGCATGGCGCATGAGTGGCTGACTAGCTAGCAGCATAGAAGTAATATTCAGTACGAGATGAAGCGCGCAAGTGCAGAGAAATGTGCTCCTTGTTTGAACAGTGATTTTTTTGTGTTTTATACAGGTAAGCTGACAATAATCTTATTACTGGTAAATTCATAACAGTATTGTATTCTTATAGAGCTGTAGTTCGTGCCTGAGATGTGAAGAAAAGCTGAGTTTTTACTGTGATTACGATTGTCATGCGTGAAATGGTGGACGATAGTGTTAACAACTCAACGGGGAAATTAGTAACTCTTAATGTGAACAAAACGGAGGAATAAAGGCTTAAAAAGATATATTCTCGAGATGTGAGTGCGTGACGAGGGATAATTAACCAAATAGATGTGTACGAACATTATTAAGTCGTGTGTATTGACGTGTCTGGGCAGTCTGAGCTAACGAGGCACACGTGTCTGTTATTGGTCCGTGCATAGACCTGTTACCCTCATTTACCATTATTTCGTCAGCCATTACATGTAAAAACGATTTCAGTACTGTTAAATAAGAACTCCAGTCAGATTCAGAGGTAAAACACTTTTATTAATCATTTTCTGAGTTTATAGTGGGAACACAGTAACTGTTAAATGGTTGAAACATAGTTCATGATATATTCAGTTCATTAGCTTATTTCATGAAAGAGTAAAAACGGATTAAAAGATAATTAAGACAGTGATATGAAAGAGAATTAAAATATGTGTGCAGTTATCAATGCTAGAGTAATGTGAATGTAGACTAAACTATTACTGAGATCTGAATATCTACTGTTACTAATTCTAAATGCTATTTTCATGGTTATGTTTAATGATTCACTTGTATTCATTTTAAAAAGAAAGTTTGTAATACTTTAATGATGGTATTCATCAGACCTTTCCTTTTATGTCGTTTATAGCGGGCACAGCACATGTTTAGATCTATTTTAATGTTTGTGTATTTAGGGCATGTATTTCTTGAGAATTGAGTACTGTATAAAGAGTAATGCGCCTAGTGTTACGTACCAGCTTAGACATTTGCACCATCAGACATGTGATTGTTTATGATAATTTGTAAAGGTATCACAGGACAAGAGCATAGAAGTAATATTCAGTACGAGATGAAGCGCGCAAGTGCAGAGAAATGTGCTCCTTGTTTGAACAGTGAT
This sequence comes from Gobio gobio, assembly GCF_949357685.1. Taxonomy (NCBI): domain Eukaryota; kingdom Metazoa; phylum Chordata; class Actinopteri; order Cypriniformes; family Gobionidae; genus Gobio; species Gobio gobio. The sequence goes on from NC_137102.1 coordinate 51,675,721, forward strand.
TTCTTTGTGTTTTATACAGATAAATAAATGTGTTGCCCCAGGAAGTGACATCGCTTCATTCCTAAAAGTGTAACATATTTTGGCGAGCCAGCCAGGAGGAGGCGACAGAGTGACCAGCACCATTAACCCCCTCCTTCCCAACGAGTCGAACCTTGAACAAAATGGACGCCAGTCAGAATGTACGTGACAAAGTGAGTGCAGCTCTGTGGCAGCTAGGGGAAGATTCTCTCATTGATGTCTGCAGGTACCTGAAATGTGATAGCCTGGACAGTGGAGAGCCCCGCAGCAGGACACGGAGGGCGCTCATCAAGATGGCCGAGCGTCAATTGGATGAGCTTGAAGAGAAACTAGATGGCGATGAAGGTGAACAGTACTGTGTTGATTTATTATCATTCATTGAAAGACAAAGTAGGGGGCGTATTCAGTCAGATAAAGTGTACCCATCAGAGAAGCCAGCTACAAAAGAAGAACTAAAAAAAGATTTCTCGCCACACACCTCTCTTTTAAAGACTGATTCACCATTCAAGAGCCGGCTAGAGCCAGTTAGCCCATTGCCGGAGGTAACGATGCGAAGGGAGTTTAAAATTTGTGGGCAAATTGGAGAGAGTGGTCAGAGGGACAAATTGTCGTATCTCAGTTTAGTCCGCCAGATTGAGCTGGGAATACAAAAGGGGCACACACAGACTGAAGTGGTTGAGGCTGTAATCAGGGCTGTCAGTCCAGGACTGCCGTTGAGAGACATGTTAGAGATCAAGCGTGGGCTGACGCTCAGTGCACTCCTCACCATCCTAAAGGGCCACTATCGAGTAGACAGTTCGACAGAGCTTTACCACCAGCTTCTTAACATCTCCCAAGAGCCCAAAGAGACTGCCCTGAACTTTGTATTCCGTGCGATCGAGCTGAAAGAGAAACTGTTGTGGAAAGCCGCAAACGAAGACACCGATGAGCAGTACAGCAGAGCTGTCATTCAACGCAAGTTCCTCCGCTCGATCGAAACTGGACTGTTGAGCGATTCTGTAAAGTTCCAAATTCTACCCCATCTCAGTGATGTGAGCATAACAGATGAGGAACTGATACAGCAAGTGGATGAGGCGGCCAAAGTCGAAAGTGAGAGACAAGAGAAACGAAAAAGATCTACTGCTGGTAAAACTCCCAAAGTACAAGAGCTTCAAGCAGACTCTCAGGTAAAATCCACAGCTGGCCAGAGCCCCTCTAAACACATGGAGTCCGACTCAACAGCGTCAATTAAAACAGTAAAGTGGAATGAGACTAAGTCTGACAGCATAAACGCACAGCAGATGATGGAAGAGCTTCGCAAGGAAATGCAGCAGATGTTTCGGGCTGTAATGGAAGCAAGTCCCCGCCCTCATGGACTGAAGCCGGGAGGGAGAGGCTGCAAAAAGTGCAAGGAGGAAGGAACAGGTGAGAACTGTTCGCATTGTTTCAAATGTGGGCAGGAGGGCCACTTCTCTCGCGGGTGCAGAACCACGTCGGGAAACGGGCAGGGACTGCTGAGGTGGGGCCAGCAGTAGTCCAAAGCCATTTGCCCCGAAACGAGCAGCCACCATCCAGCCCAGTCATGCAACCAACAACAGCCTTGGAAAAGAGAGCAGCTGGAGCCTCATCAGCTGTAAGTGTGATTAACTACATACCGCCTCGACACCAGCCACAGTTGATAAGCCTTGTGGGTAGCCGATGCATTGTAGATTGCGTTATGGACAATTGCCCAGTTAGAGCCCTGTGGGACACGGGAGCTCAATCCAGCATTGTGAATGACCTCTGGCGACTGAACCACCTACCCCACACTGTTGTCAAACCCATCTCAGAGTTATTGGGGGATGAGACACTGACAGTCTTTGCTGCTAATGACACCCCCATTCCATATATCGGCTGGATTGAAGTCAGTTTCAGACTAGGCAGTGGCCACACCAAGACAAATGATTTACAAGTGCCAGTACTAGTGTCAAGCGACCCAGCAGTTGCCAGTGACCCCATTATCGGTTACAACGTCATTGAGGCCATCCTCAACAGAAAAGAGGAAGACACTGAAGGTGAAAGGAAGCACCTGGCACACAAAGTGAGTAAAGCTTTTGCGATAACAGTGAAGACTGCTCATCGTGTGGTGAAGTTGATGCAGAACGCTGATTCAGAGACGGGAGTAGTTCGTACTGGCGGAAAAAGAGTACCCATACCAGCAAAACAAGTCACCACTGTCTATATAAGAGCGCATGTAAGTTCACGAGCCCAAGGCCAACAGATGTTCTTTTCACCTGACATGCTTAATCCCCCACCAGAAGGCGTGATATACAATGATGTACTGGTGCAGATCCCAGAAAAAAGAGTGCCATACATACCCATCTCCATGACCAACACTACGGATCGCACCATCTACCTCGACCGTCACAGAATGATTGGTCACCTGGAGCCCATCAAGACCGTATACACAGCACCTGTGCGAACAACAGAGAATGAGACGACAGCCGTAATGAAGGACAACGAAGAGACAAAGTCTAGAGAAGCAAGTAGAACACAGCCAGATAACAAGCAGGCAGGAAGACCAATGTCATGGGACCCCCCTGTAGATCTCTGTCATCTCCCAGAAGGACAGCAGGAGGCGGTAAGGAGGGTGTTGAGGGAGGAATGTGAAGCCTTTTCCTTTGACAGTGATGATGTGGGCTGTATACCATCCCTCAAGATGCATATAACCCTCCAAGATACCAGCCCTGTTCAAAAGACCTACATGTCTGTCCCAAAGCCTCTTCACAATGAGGTTAAGGAGTACTTGCAGGATCTATTGAGAAGAGGGTGGATCACACACTCTCGATCCCCTTATTCATCGCCAGTGGTGTGTGTCCGTAAGAAGGATGGTAGTCTTCGTCTCTGTGTTGACTTCAGAGAACTCAACCGTAAGTCAGTCCCCGATCGCCATCCGATACCGAGGATTCAGGATATGTTGGATGCTTTGGGTGGAAGCTCGTGGTTCTCGGTCTTAGACCAGGGTAAAGCGTACCACCAGGGTTATCTGGATGAGGAGAGCCGCCCTCTCACAGCTTTCATCACACCCTGGGGGCTTTATGAATGGGTGCGCATACCCTTTGGTCTGAGCTCGGCACCCGCAGAGTTTCAGAGGAGTATGGAGCACTGTTTGGCTGACCTGAGAGACACAATTTGCCTCCCATACCTTGATGACAACCTGGTACACAGTAGGAGTTTTAAGGAGCACTTGGAGCACATCCGTCTTGTTCTCCAGCGTTACAAGGAACATGGTGTGAAGCTGACCCCAAAGAAATGTGAGCTGTTTAGATCGAGTGTGAGGTTTCTTGGCAAGTTGGTGACAGGAGAGGGTTACACAATGGACCCTGCAGAGATGGCTCCGGTGCAGGCGTTAAAAGAGAAGACCCCTGCCACAGTGGGTGATGTGCGCCAGATCCTTGGGTTCCTCTCCTACTACAGACCCTTCATCCCCAATTTCTCCCGTGTGGCCCACCCGCTGTATAACTTACTCACTGTCCCCAACCCCGAGAAGTGCACTCCAGACCCGACTGTGAAAAAGCCCCGTACAACAGGAAAGAAAAACAAGGGTCACTTACCATCGCAGACACCTGTACAGTGGACCAACTCTCACCAGGAAGTGTTGAACCAGTTAATAGATGCACTCACAAAGCCCCCTGTCCTTGGATATCCGGATTTCACCCAGGCATTCGTATTACATTGTGACGCATCCCAAGTTGGTCTGGGCGCGGTGTTATACCAGAGACAGCAGGGGAAGATGAGAGTGATCGCCTATGGCTCCCGCACCCTGAGTCCAGCAGAGAAGAGGTACCATCTGCACTCTGGAAAGCTAGAGTTTTTAGCGTTGAAGTGGGCCATCTGTGAACGTTTCCGGGACTATCTTTACCATGCCCCATCGTTTGTGGTATATACAGATAATAACCCACTAACATATGTACTCACCACCGCAAAACTCAACGCAACAGGACACAGATGGGTGGCGGAGTTGGCCGATTATAACTTTACCATCCGGTACCGCCCAGGCAAGAACAACTCCGATGCAGATGGGTTGTCACGGATGCCCTTGGATATTGAGGACTACATGCGTTGCTGTACGGCTGAGGCCAGTCAAGATGTAATCAGTGCATCCATGGAGGGGGTCATAACGGAAAGGAGAAACCCTTGCCGGGGTGTGGGGTTGATTCAGGTCAGTGCTTTGAGCATGGTGAAGGACAGTGAAACCAGCCAACCTCTCACCGCAGATCAAATTCGCAAAGCACAGGAGGAGGATGAAATCCTGTCGAGAGTCCTCTGGTACAAGTCACAGAGCAGGAGGCCGAGTAGAACTGAAGTGAAAACAGAGAACCCTGCAGTGGCCATACTGCTGAAACAATGGCTCAAGGTTCAAGTTGGTCCAGATGGTGTCTTGCGCCGCAGAACTTCCCGTCGAGAACAACTGCTGCTCCCCAAAGCTTATCATCCGCTGGTCTTCAAAGAACTACACCAGGACATGGGTCACTTGGGGGTCGAAAGGACGCTTGACCTGATTCGAGAACGGTTCTACTGGCCACAGATGAGCAAGGATGTTGAACATTTTGTCAGTAATGTGTGCGAATGTCTCAAGAAGAAGAAGCCGAGTAAGCAGAGCCGTGCACCTCTGGTGCCCATCCAGACCACTTATCCCTTCCAGCTCGTCTCCATAGACTTCCTGCATTTGGAGAAATGCAAGCATGGCTATGAGTATATATTAGTGGTAATGGACCATTTTACGAGGTTTGCGCAGGCCTACGCGACAAGGAATAAATCGTCCAAAACAGTAGCTGACAAGATTTTCAATGACTTTGCACTCAAGTTCGGGTTCCCAAGCAGACTACATCACGACATGGGCAAAGAGTTTGAGAACAGACTGATGGCTAGCTTAAAAAAACTCTCTGGCATCCAGGGCTCGCACACAACACCATATCACCCCCAGGGTAACGGGCAGGTGGAAAGGTTTAACCGTACCCTGTTGTCCATGCTGCGTACCTTGGAGGACGAGGAGAAGGAGGATTGGAAGGAGTCCCTCGCGAAAGTTGTCCACGCGTACAACTGCACAAAGAATGAGGCAACGGGTTACGCGCCTTATTTCCTTACCTTTGGACGTTCTCCTCGCCTGCCTATTGATCTTTTATTCAATCTGGAAAAAGATGAGGCCCATGACACCTATGATGACTATGTGAGTCTTTGGAAGACGAGAATGCAAGAGGCATACCAGATTGCGGCAAAAACAGCTGTCAAGGGGGCGGTTCGGGGAAAAGTCCTCTACGACAGAAAAGTACAGGGGAGAGACCTTCACCCCGGCGACAGAGTTCTCCTCAGAAACCTCACTCCCAGAGGGGGTCCTGGAAAGATCCAGTCCTACTGGGAGGGCCAAGTGTACAAGGTGAAGGAGAGGAAAGCTGATGGCAGCCCAGTTTATGAGATCAGTCCAGAAAATGGTAAAGGAAGAGACAGAGTGGTTCACAGAAATCTTCTGCTGCCCTGTGATTTCCTTCCCCTTGACCAGCCACCAGCAGAGATTCGTCAGCCACAGAAGGACTCCCAGGGCTTTCCAAAGGAAAGAACCAAGCCAGAACGACAGCATCGGCAACAGCTAGAGCAGAGTGATACCTCCAGCGACGAATACAGTGGCAACTACCAGTGGCATCTCAGACCTGGTCGAGGGAGACGGCAAAGACAGGGTTTACTGAATCCTCTAGCAGAGCCTTTTCAGCCTCAGCAGAGTCCTCAGCATCACGAAGAGGATGTGCCACTACATAGCGAAGAGGATGTGCCACTACATAGCGAAGAGGATGTGCCACTACATAGCGAAGAGGATGTGCCACTACAATCTCAGAGACCTGATGTGAGTTCTGACAGGTCTGAGAATGTTGAATCAGAGGCCGACCCGCTGGTTCGGACGCTAGGAGAGCGACAGGCGGTAGGACCGCGACCCCAGAGACTGAGACATCAGCCTGTTGTACTAAGTTATGATACATTGGGTCAACCGTCCTTGGTAAAAAGAGACTGTAAGGTAACAGAGAGCCAGGTAACTCAGACTAAGGGTTACTGGAGGCCTTGGATGGCTGAGGTGTTCTAAAGAAATGTTCACTTGTTCCCAGAAATGTCAGGAGACATTTAATTTTGTGGGGGAGAGTGTAGCACTAAGAATGTAAAACGGGACAGATATCAGTGCACCCCCCTTTAAATTTCTAACTGTTAAAGTTATTGTTAGTTACCTGTATTACTTTATTGCATTGTGTTCAATTTGGTGAAACTCGGAGTCGTCAGCAGGGGGCAGCCGGGAGTTGCATGGCGCATGAGTGGCTGACTAGCTAGCAGCATAGAAGTAATATTCAGTACGAGATGAAGCGCGCAAGTGCAGAGAAATGTGCTCCTTGTTTGAACAGTGATTTTTTTGTGTTTTATACAGGTAAGCTGACAATAATCTTATTACTGGTAAATTCATAACAGTATTGTATTCTTATAGAGCTGTAGTTCGTGCCTGAGATGTGAAGAAAAGCTGAGTTTTTACTGTGATTACGATTGTCATGCGTGAAATGGTGGACGATAGTGTTAACAACTCAACGGGGAAATTAGTAACTCTTAATGTGAACAAAACGGAGGAATAAAGGCTTAAAAAGATATATTCTCGAGATGTGAGTGCGTGACGAGGGATAATTAACCAAATAGATGTGTACGAACATTATTAAGTCGTGTGTATTGACGTGTCTGGGCAGTCTGAGCTAACGAGGCACACGTGTCTGTTATTGGTCCGTGCATAGACCTGTTACCCTCATTTACCATTATTTCGTCAGCCATTACATGTAAAAACGATTTCAGTACTGTTAAATAAGAACTCCAGTCAGATTCAGAGGTAAAACACTTTTATTAATCATTTTCTGAGTTTATAGTGGGAACACAGTAACTGTTAAATGGTTGAAACATAGTTCATGATATATTCAGTTCATTAGCTTATTTCATGAAAGAGTAAAAACGGATTAAAAGATAATTAAGACAGTGATATGAAAGAGAATTAAAATATGTGTGCAGTTATCAATGCTAGAGTAATGTGAATGTAGACTAAACTATTACTGAGATCTGAATATCTACTGTTACTAATTCTAAATGCTATTTTCATGGTTATGTTTAATGATTCACTTGTATTCATTTTAAAAAGAAAGTTTGTAATACTTTAATGATGGTATTCATCAGACCTTTCCTTTTATGTCGTTTATAGCGGGCACAGCACATGTTTAGATCTATTTTAATGTTTGTGTATTTAGGGCATGTATTTCTTGAGAATTGAGTACTGTATAAAGAGTAATGCGCCTAGTGTTACGTACCAGCTTAGACATTTGCACCATCAGACATGTGATTGTTTATGATAATTTGTAAAGGTATCACAGGACAAGAGCATAGAAGTAATATTCAGTACGAGATGAAGCGCGCAAGTGCAGAGAAATGTGCTCCTTGTTTGAACAGTGATTTTTTTGTGTTTTATACAGATAAATAAATGTGTTGCCCCAGGAAGTGACATCGCTTCATTCCTAAAAGTGTAACATCTGCAAGCAAAAGATGATGCTACTGCTGCCTGCCAGTGTGGTGCAGTAAAATCACAAGCGGGGAGACGTTCATTAATTTCTTATCTTAGTTTTATGGCGGTTTTGTTGTTACACATGACTCGGACTCGACTGCACTCGGGATATTTTCCGAGTCCAAAATGTCCAAGTCCGTGTCAAGTCCGAGTACAAATTCATCCGAGTGCGTGACAAGTCCGAGTTCATTCAAAATTGGACTCGAGTCCGAGTCCAAGTCCGAGTACCCCAACTCTACAGTACTTCATAGATATTTTACTCTTAAGAATTTCTAGGGGTGCCAATCATTGTGGCCAACATGCATTGGAGAAACATTTATTTCATAATGTGAGTTTCCCCCAGCGTTTTTTTTTATCGAAAGGCTAAACAATTCACAGCCTTCTTTGCTCATATTTACCAGTTTCTGAGCACAAATTAACTCAAAATGTATTTGATCCAGATTGTACAGAAAGAACATTGTGTACTCCAGTGAAATTAAAACATGAAATTAAAACATTGAAAAATGAAATGTGTTATTCTCAGTGATTGAAATGGCCGCAATTCACTGGAGGGACCCTATTTGGGGCCATATTTTTTAAACCAGAGATTCAGAAATCGAACTAACTATAACCACTATAAGGCCTAAGGCCTGATTCTGAGTACACAAATGGATAGTATGACAGAATCAGAGACAGATCAAATGGAAAGTCCTCATTCAGAAAACACAATCTAAATGTTAAATTGGTCCAACAGGGATGTGGGTTTAATGTTTACAGTCCCGGCGGAAGCACTTTATATCTGAAAAAGCCATGAGTCAGTGAATTGAGTGGGACCATCTTTATAGTTGCTCATCAGATCAAGGCCGTTTTAGTGGTGTTTGAGTGTGTTTGTCATTGGTTCTTTTGGGTTTTGTGAAATGGTGTGATTGTGACGCATGTAAAAGACCAAAGGGGCAAAACAATCCTATAACAAGGCTCTTGAGTGACGCATTATTTGAGTGGTTTTCAGCATAAAGTGCACTTATTATTTTATTATGGGGGTGACCAATTGTTTTTTTGGATTTGTTTTGCAATGAATGACATGTATGGACAATGAAATGTCATATTTCTGCATGTAAAATCTAAAAGATCATATTTTGGTTGAATTCAAAGATAGAATGTATCCTTCATTGAGAAGACGATCTCATAATGCATTATGATGTCAATGATAAAAAAAAAAAAAATCAATGGGGGATGCAGCAAAAAAAATAATTATAATAATTAAAGTTACTCTGAAAAAAAAAATACTCTGTGGCTTCTTTAATGTGTTGCTGTTTTTAAAGTCCCCCTGTAGTCAATCATTTTATTGCATAAAACTAAATTTTGATCACCAAACTTACATATTTAAACTTTTTTTTGTTGAAAAAAAAAAATTCTTGATTGTAACTCTACACAATTGCCTCATTCAGTATATGCGGTTCTATGAATATGCAAATTAGCTCCGCCTCCACTCACTCGCACCAGCTCAGAGATCCACTTCTTGCCCGTGATTGGTTACAAGGTAGTTTGTGACATAAGAAACACCAGCAATTTACTGCCTTTTGTTCACTGCAGTTTTAAGGAGAAAATACTAAACAATGGTGTTGACTAATGAATTTGCTGTGCATATTGTTTGCTTTATAGCATTTTAAAAAAAAAACACATAAACATATAAACAACATTAAAACCTTGATTTTCACCAATTAGGTGAAATTGTCCAATTGTCTGTCTTCGGTAAATAATTGTGAATTTTATTTAAATTGACAGTACCTATTTCATGTAGTACAGAGTTTCCTATTTATTTGGCCTTAAATTAAAGGGGCTATATGCAACTTTTTCCCCAAAATAAACGTAACAATAGCCTTTTTATTTTACCATTTATGACTCAAAGATCTCCTGATGAGCATACTGACACCTTGTCCGCTCACAGTGGGTGCACCTATAAGTCTGTATCCTATTTTTCATATTTTCTGGCGGGTCGTCTTTTCCCGCGCTGTCTGCGGATGTGACGTCACCACCACTGCGAGAGCCAGCAGAAAATGAGAGCAGTTCTGTTTTTTGGCCACAGGTGTCAGTCGCGAGTTTAAATTTCAGAAAAACGCATATAGCCCCTTTAAGAAGCTATGATTTCCTTTGGCTGATGCCATGAAGAACCATTTTTTTCCCTTAAAGAACCTTTCAGTGAACAGAAAGAACCATTTTCATCTCAGCTTTTTTAATTTATTCTCCTGCATTGAAAGAAAACACTTTAAAAATCTATAGCATATTCAGCACATTTTGAACTCTCCCACTGTAAGTAGCTCATATTGCCTGGCTTCTTCACCCTGAATGTTCCATTACATCTGTCTGGAATAGGGAAAGGGGAGGTGTCTTTTGGATCCTGTCCAGAGCATTACATCACCAAACACATATATAACCCAGCAGTAGACATGACCGGGACGGAAAAGGTTCTGGCCTGGTGCCCGGAGAATGCGTGCTGTCCCTAAATTACCTCTTCCCTCAAACTTCCTGTCTTTCCCCCTTACAGTGGAATTTAGTATTCGAGTTAAGCAGACAGCAGTGTCTGCACTGCCAAACATGAGCCAATTGTATCATAAGGGGAGAAGTATTTTGTCAGTATTTGAGGAGAAATATCATGGACCTTAGTCACAAATCCTTTTATGTCATCTAAATACTGTTACAAAATAAAGGATATTTTATTCTGCCAGCATTTTTGCCACAGTGCAACAGAAATAATCCAGAAATAAAAATCCTCTTCATTTTCTTCACATGATTTTACCTAACAATTAAAGAAAAGGGGGAAAAAAAAACATTGTGCATAAGATTAAGTGAAGATATAGGCTATGCTTCACATCATCAGACGAATAGATAGAAAGAAAGATAGATAGATAGATAGATAGATAGATAGATAGATAGATAGATAGATAGATAGATAGATAGATAGATAGATAGATAGATAGATAGATAGATAGATAGATAGATAGATAGATAGATAGATAGATAGATAGATAGATAGACAGACAGATAGATAGATAGATAGATAGATAGATAGACAGACTGATAGATAAATAGATAGACAGACCGACAGACAGACTAATAGATAGATAGACAGACAGACAGACAGATAGATAGACAGACAGACAGACAGACAGACAGACAGACAGACAGA